>NW_028185483.1:3009178-3013359 GCF_003343005.1 Rhea americana
ATCTTCCTTCCAGGCCTTATAAATATATATGGTATTTACGTGGCACAGGTAAGGACGTCCAAGGGAGGCAGGCAACGATTCCCGCAGCGTGATGACCGCCTCGGTCACAGAGAAGGTTTACCAAGACCCATGGGGTAATTTTACCCTGTCAAGGCCAGCTGGAGCTGCGAGGCCTGCTGCCCCGCGCGCCTGGCCAGGCCAGGGCCTGCCTCTGCCACACAGCTCCCTCGTGCATCCACTGCTGGCTGCTCAGTCCTGGCATTGACCCACGCGCTCGGGGAAAAACCCGCGTGTCGCACTGCTGAGGCAGCCGCAGCACCTGCTCTTCCTGCAGCGTGTCCCCAGCTAACCCCCCGGCAGCCATTTTGTCCCACGCAGGGCTCCCTCCCTCCCCAGCAGCAGCCATTTTGTCCCATGCAGGGATTTCCCCCCCAGCGGCAGCCATTTTGTCCCACTCAGTGCTCCCTCTCTCCCCAGCAGCAGCCATTTTGTCCCACTCAGGGCTCCCCCCTCCCCAGCTAGCGGGTGCCATATTGCAGCTGCTCCCTACGGGCCGCTGCTCCATGGCTGCTGGCCTCACCGCCCCATGCTGCCCTGTGCCCGTGCCTTGCCATGGCCCCCAAAGCCCCCGCAGGCTGCCCAAAAGCCTGCTGTGGGGAGCAGCTGCCATGCTGCTCACACGGGACGCCACTGCCTGGCTGACTGGTGGGTTATGCCATATTACAGGTAGAAACCCCTTTTGGTTATAAAAGAAAATCTGAACTCCACTGTCATTTTTTTTACATGTGTTTGTTATATCCACTTTAAACTAGGCAAGCCTTACCATTTAAAAATTATGTTTTGAAAATCTCTTGCTTTTCAAGTAAAACACGAAGGTACTCTTTCAAAATTGCTATAGTGGATATTGATATTCTTGCAGCTGCTGATGTTCCTCGTTGCTCTGTGCTGCCCTCAGATTGTGCGCGGTCCCAAGTGAAGCGGTGGGGCCGCGCAGGATTTGCAGCCCGCGGGGGCTTGTCGCCTCGCCGGAGCGCGCCCAGCCCGCGTGGTGTCCGCCCAGGGAGCGCCGGCAGCCCCGCGGGAGGGAGCGAGCCCTGCGCGCGTGCATGGGCCTCGCGCAGGGACCCGAGCGGTCGCCGTGCTCGGAGAAAGCAGGCTGAAGAGAAACCCTTTACGTTGCATGGCCACAGGGGGAAAAAAAATAATAATCAGGTTGGCCAGTCCTTGTGGAGAAGAGGCAGAGAGCCACGGGGGAAGACGTGCAGTGGAGGGAGCCAGCAAGGAATGAGGAAAACCCGGGAAACGGGGTAAATTCCAGCGCTTGAGGTCAAGGCGATGCTCCCTTAATAAGCTGGTTTAGTCAAATGCTGGTTAACAGGATCAACCGAAGGGCAAGAACCACGCCAAACTTGGCACCCAGCATTATGCTGGGGCTCGGAGTAGATAATCCCCGTTAGCCCAAGGGTCTCCCAGCCGCTGACAACCCCTTTGTGGGACTAGACGCAGAGGGACTGAAACAGCATTTCCAAAGCATCATAAACTTTGTAATTTAGTCCTGTATGACTCCAGGGGCACTCATGTAAGGGTGAGACTCTGAAGAAAATCTTTCCATCTCTGAATTGCAGAATTATGAACTATGATGGGTTAAATGTGCAAGGTACATGCACCAGTCATGTTTAAAAGCCTAAATTTTTATAGATGTGATACATCCATTTGAGATCACATATGCATGTAAATATATATGGAGAAAAATAAATGAAGTATTTAAGAAAAAATATGGATAGTTGTTCAGAGGCATAAGAAAAACTGAGAACATAGTGTTATAATTATAGACAGCACAGGAAAAGATATCAGTCTGAGTGCTGAAAGGAGGGGAGTGAGGGAAGAGACAAGTAGCTTAACATTTGTTAATGGCCTAAGGGACAAACTTCACTGACGACAAAGACACTGAATCGTTAATAAAGCTTCTGAGCTGTTTCCAATTCTCAGACAAGGAAGCAATAGTTTTGCTCTTATCAGCAACTGCTCTTTCATATTTGTGTATCAAGCTAGCTTTATTAAATTATTCAGCAAAGGTCAAATGTGATATGTCTTCCTAGTTTTATTATGGTTTTTCATGACATTGCCTGAGTGGTTGAATAATAAACAGCGTATGTCAAAAAGCATGTCAAAAGTGCCTGAGATATCCACCGGCACTCTGAACTGTAAACCTATTTGGTCATCAGTTCTCAGGCAACATACATTCATTAAACAAAGTTTCAGTAACTATATACAAACAAGGCAATGTGCTGCTCTTGGAAACATGACAGTAAAGCAGAAACAAGCTCCAGACATGTGTATGTGTATATATGTATATATACATAGATACATGCACACACATTGATTTTGAAGTCTGCTTGTATGATAAATAGTTGGTAGGTTTTCAACCCTATCCCATTCTGGCTAACTGCCCCACTAGCTGAAGACTTGCTAGAGCACTTTAATACTTTTGATTGATGAGAACTTCCCAGCATAAGATGAGCTGCCCAAAAAAGCTCTGAGGGAATATATAATTTAAAAGCCAACAGATCAAACTGACTATTGCCTACAGCAGCAGCAGAAACAATTTTGGTTATTTTACAATGGACAAAGATCTTGAACAGATTCAGATCAACCCTGTGACTCCATGTAAATCCATGCACTTAATACTATGTTATTCTGTATGTCATGTTATTGTAACAATAGTGTTGTTATAACTAGTGTGACATGTACAGAATAACTGAAAGACACAAGACTTTCTCAGGCACTGGTGAATGAGCATTGTGACATTGCATATAAACAAAATACATATCTAATGTTAAATGAATAAAAATTTAGCAACTAAGTGTAGATGTTCATATTGTTCCAAATTATTTTTATCCAGCCTTAGGCAACATCTAGCAGTCATTGAAAGAACCAAAAGAAATTAAACATGGAATCTTCTATTCAGGATGCAGGTTTTCCTACAATTATGTGAGCAAGAGACTACTCTAGGGAATAATACAAAGAGGTTTACGATATCAAGATGTTCTAGCTTTTTGATTGCCTCATTGATACTGTATTTGTTCAAAATGACAAGACATGAATTCAAAACCCTTTGGTAAACTACTTCATAGACTTTAAGATCAGAAGAGTTTACGCACTGAAAACACTGAAGACTTTCACGGTTATTAACATAGCAGAAGTGTATACTTTACCCATTAACCGTAATCAACGGCATTCTGACAAGAGGGAATCTATTTCTTACACATATGAAAATGTATCAATCAAGGTTTGTATGGAAAAGAAATAATTTGTACACTGTAGTCCATCATGCTTCTTCAGGAAAAAGTATAAATACATTCTTGCTACATAAATCATCAGTGGCATTTGATGATTTTCAATGGTTTTGGATTTCCAAAATTAAGTAATTTTGTATTTTTGGATTAAGTATGGAGATGTAGGTTACATGCAAACAATCAGATTTTGTAAATTTGAATTTGCAGCCTTTAACCTTGAGATTAAAAATCTAGCTGTAATTATCATAGATACACAGAGAAAGATTTCTAAGGACATAGATCCTGTTTAACAATCAGCTATCTTCAGTGAGGTTTTGTAGCTTCATATATCCCTCTTGTGCGTCTCAAATGCTGTATCAATAGCAGCCTAATACCACTCTGACTTTCTGGCTTTGGATTCATATTCCAGAACTTCTCACCCCCCACCAAGAAGCAATCTTCAGCCTTAATTTTGAAAACAAGAAGGGATCAACGCTACTAAAAGTAATTGTTCTAGCTCGATCAAAGACTCTCATGGCATACCATAAATCAGAAAACTGATCTCAGTCCCCCTTCCCTGTACTCCTCACTTCCTCTGAGAAACACTTATCCTGGTTCCCCTTCCCCAAGGCTTGCCCGCATGGGGGCTGGATAGTTTTCTCCTTAACTGCCTATATCCAGGCTCTCCTGCTCAGCACTACCCTGTCAAGTAAGGAAGTGCTTGTGAGCAAAACACAAAGAGTTCAGAGACACTCAGATAGCTTCAGGTCAGGAAAACACCTTATTGCTACCACTTAAAAAAAAGCTGCTGTAATAGAAAAGGAGAAATTGCCAATGTAGCATGCAAAAATCCTGCAGGGGAGTTTTGCCTTAAAGGCAAATATCCTCTGCTTCACACCAAATGCA
>NW_028185483.1:3013375-3065875 GCF_003343005.1 Rhea americana
GGGTGTGTGTCGGTGGGGGGTGTTTATTTGACCTTTGTGGCAAGCCTGGGACCACTAGACAAATATCAATATCTGAGCCCTTAGACAGGAGAAGGGACACAAAGGATCACTGAAAAAAACAGAAACAGTTTAGAGCAGGGAGTGGGTAATAATAAGACTTCCTCATTTTAATTGTCACTATAGCTAAAAGTATAGCAGAGAAATAACTCTGAAGGAGAAAAAAAATTCCTTTTCCTCATTTTCAGCTTTTTTTTTTTTTTTTTTTTTAATATCCTATCTCTTTCCTTATAGATGCACAACAAAGACACAACAATTTTCTGATTTGTCAGAAAGAGGTACTGGCACAGATACTATTTGAAAAAATGCGTAGTTGGATTAACAAGCACAAAGCTCTGAGTAGTGTGTTAGCAGTACCCAGGCAGAGGTTGCCCAAGGCTTCCACAGCCTTAGGATGTGTGCGAAATATGCTTACAGAATGAATACAGTTCGAGTTGAAGATAACATGGTTTATTTCTTCATGATATTCAGATTAAAAATGTATCAATGTATTTAGCACAATGCTACATTTTAAGAACAAAATCATCAGTGCTTTGCAAGTCTTCATAACTGTTTATTCATTATAAATAGTAAATATTTACTGAACTTTTTACATGAAAGACTTTTTTTTTTTTTTTTTTTTTAAACAACACGTGTTGTTGGTAGAGGCCTCAACACAAAGATAGTATTTCATTTTTCCATCACCCTTAAGACCAATGTGTGAACTAATCTCTGTACTGAACCTAATCTAACTCACTACTTCATAGTCCTTAACGCTAGGAGGAATGTATTTGTGTTCTGCCTCCCTCTTTGTTCCAAGAATAGAGAGAAATAAATAACACCGCTTTCCATCTTTCTGTTCCTCTCAACATCACAAAACACAAATTTATTGACATTCTAAAATGTCACAATGCAAACATCTTGTAAACTTTTGTTCCTATTATTATTTTCTATAATGGATATCACTGTATAATTTAAACAAATGTGTCAAATACAGGACCATTTCTGTTCAAGTCCTGTACATAACCAAAAAACGTAAACGTAATCATTTCTTCGTATTGTTTCCTGAAAATGACCTTTAAATCATGATTAGCAAGCTGGATTTTAGTTGTCCAGCACACTGCAATGTTTCTGTATTTTATCATCAGGAATTATGCAATGCAAAAATAAAAGTACCTGCAAAAATATAGTTCTATCTGTATGACTTTGGATGATCCCAAAGTTTGCGTGAGGTACACAGTATTGCACATTGTTAGACAGCTGTGAAAAATCAGTCACATTGTTGATTTTTTCCTTGTTTGTTTGAAAACATAGCATGGACTAGGAAAACTCCACATACAAAAAGGTAAAATCTGGTTTTCATGATACAGAAGATCTTCTCTGCTGGTAAAGCAAAACTTGTAAATAACATCTATTGACAATACAATTACAAAAGCATGGTAAGATAACCAATAATTTACTCTGGAAGATTTTGCACTCATTCTAGCTTCCTATGGACTGTGACATTTCCTCTTGATGACAATTTCCAGTGTGTAAAATGAAAGATTCTGCTGCCCATCTGTCGGAAACTGAGCAGTTTTGAAGTTAGACTAAAGTCAGCATTGGTTGTCAGATGACTCAGAGTATGCAGAGCTCAACTGCTAATTTTCAGAATTCTCTATTTGTCCCTATCAATGCACATTAATTTCAGCAACAAAAAATGGAATGTTTTGCCAGGCAGTGATATTAAATACTGCTCTGTTTCATATACCCATTTATACTGAACCACATTGCATTTATTTATTCATTATTGCTTTTGGCCTTTGTCTTCTGTATAATTTTGTCCAGCCTTCAAAAGTCTACTAAAAGCAATGACTGGAGAGAACATAGGCTTGCTTCTCTCATTGGGATCGCCCCAGTTTAGACTGCAGCGCGGTGAGAAGACCCCTCGTATCCAAGCACTGGAGTGAGACCGGAAAACAAGACTGGCTTTAACTTGAAGCGGACAGTTCATTTATGCAATATCTGGCTTCAGATAATGAAAGGCACCTGCAAAAAAGCAAGAGAAGCTTTTTAAGTCATGCTGTGACAGTCTCACAGCATGGGGCCGTGCCAACTACAGGTTGACATTGTCATATTTAATACTGATATATCAAAGGAAAAGGACTAATATTTTTATTCCCAGGACAAGTTTGACAAAACTCTATGTATCTGGGATTATATACTATAATGATTCTTGAGTTGACCTCATTAAGAACATGTGTTTCTAATAGTGAAATGCCAGTGGTTATTTCATTTTGGACAATCCTTATGTTTTACCTAATGGCAATCAGGTTTCATGTCTCAACAATTAATAACATCAAGATGTTGTTGACATCACTTAAGAAAATAATTATGCAGCAGAAATCTTGCTTGAACAATCAGCTATCTCACCAGTGAGCTCAGCCCTATCTCAGAGAGGAGCAGTAGTCAGACATTAGGATCTACTCTCATAACTTTCTTGGTAGCAACCAGAAGACACAGACCATTGCTAAGCAGTTACGCACTTGTACTTCACTGTGCAGACGTCCCAATACTCACTTTGTCCATACTGTCCGTACTGGTAGCCAGTGACAGGGTCCATGCTGTAGCCCGTGGTGCTGTAGGTTGGTGGGCAGTAGGACTGGGACGTGGGCAGGCTGTCCAAGCTTTTCATGTGCTCTAGCCGCTGGCTGCAGCTGGCTGACACAGTAGTGGTGGGCTCGAGTCCCCCAGTCAAAGGGGACAGGGCATAATCAGTTTGGGGCTGGTGAGGCACACCACCATGGTTAGTCAAGAGTCCCATTACCTAAAAATAAAAGGTATCGTAACAAAGTTAAAACACATGAAGATCTGTATTGCATGCAGAGCCAAAAGCATCCTGAAGCCTATCGTTTAAATTCCAAAGACAGGCAGACTTGCTATTCAACCTATGCTTTCGGTACCAAATCCAGAGAGGGATAAAAAGTGGTATAATTCACCAATAAATAGTAAGTAAATAAATAGACGGCTAACAATCTAGAAAAAGTGATACACAAAGGTGGCAAAATAAGGAATGGGGCAAATAAGCAAAAAAAATAAAATATTTTATGATTTTAGACTGGTAATCAGGTGTCCCAACTGGAATTTCCACAGGTGTTTATTCCTCAAGGATTTGGTTATAAGAGACCAAAAAACAGGTAATGATTCTTTAGACCATGCAGTTGTGCATGGTCTACAAACACAGGAAAGCTGTGAAAAAGCTCAGGAAAATATTTGTTTTGAGGTCAGTAATTACTAAAATTAAATGAATTTGAAGTGGATCACAGCAACATGATCAATGTGAGTAACAACGAATCCCAGCACCCAGGAGAACAGGAATATGCTGAAAAGGGGCAGAACAGATAAAACTCATGCTGCCACTGTATGTGCTGTGTGCTGGTCTGTAAAGAAATAAAAGGGGAAAGTGCTGGTTGATGCAAGAGCCGCAATACTAGATACAACAGAAATAATCTAGCTTTCCAAGCTGGCTTCAAGTTGACCCTAACTCCCTTAAAAAGCTGCTCATACATAAGCAGTTATGAAAGCAACAGAAGAATCATGACTAGCTGAAAAGAAATTAATGGAAAAAAACATCCTTGTCTCTAAAAGCTCAGCCCTCTAGGCATAATTTCCAAAAGAAGAGCAAGGAGAGAGACTTAAAAGCACCTGTGCTTTTGAGCAATAGGCAGGGATGCTATTGTGATAAATCACTGACTCTCAAAACCTCCTCATGCTAGAGACTGATGTATTCCCTTCCCAGCACACCTCTGTAGCGCATTTTAAAGATAAGTACTATCAAGAGAAGAGCTTTCTTCTGTTGGAATAAGGCGCATTTCAATGCCTGAAAAAAATGACCTGCAGGTTGTAACTGAAAGATAGCATACAGCTTCCACCTAAACAGTATATTCTGATAGTTCACAGGTTGTGTTATGCAATCATAGAATGGTTGAGGCTGGAAGGGACCATCTAGTCCAAAATCATCTTTCCTCCAAATCATATCTCCTCCAAAAAGGCATTACAAACAATATGCTTTTTGGTAATTTATTTTACTGCACTTCTTACTGTAACCTACAAAGAACTATTAAAATAGCAGTCTATTTTGTAAAGAATAAATCTGTGCTCAGACAAACATGTCTGGTTAAAGTTCTGATATTTCTTCTTGAATTGCATTCATCTTCCACTGCAAAATAAGAGGGATTATTGCTGTAGGGAGCTCATGATCCTGGCTCTGCCAGCACTGAATTTTGTTTGTTTTTTAAATAAATCAAACAAACCCCAGGAACTATGATTTAAGTAGAAAGGAAGATGGCACCCAGGTCTTGCATGTCTGATAATGAAACAAGCAAGAGGCATAAAGCAGAGTATTTCAGAGAAGTGACACCCAGATGTCTACATCAAGACAAGAACACAAAACATCTCTGCACCCAAGACATCCCGTGGGGGGGGGGGGGTGTTCAAATTACTATTTATAGCAATAGAATTTTCACTTGTTTCAAGTAAGCTAAAATTTACACTTCCAGCTGAAGATATTTTCTAAGTGTTTCGCAAACGAAAGTATTCATGCAAAAGGAGAAGCTTGAAAATATGACCAAGACTTCATTTAGATACTGAAATCTTATCCCTTTGAAATTAAAAACTCAAATGAAGGATTCAAATTCAGGTTAAAATAAGTCTTCTACTAAATTCAGATTATTTTTTCAATGCACAAAGCCTATTTAAAGAATTTGAGGTTAATAAAAAGCTACTAAAAATTCTTTGGAATTGACACAGACAAAAATCATGTTAGCACAGCAACTTGCACACTATCATGTCTGCCAAACACCTAAAAACTGAAATAACTGGTGTCTCAGAATTTTTTCCTCTAAATTGGATCCTAAAAAAATATTAAAATTTCTGAACTACCCTAATAAGTTTTTCCACTTTAGGAACTACAAATATATTTTTTGTCCTTTTGGAAAGTTATCTACTCCTAAAAATCTAGCATGCTTGAAGACCTGACACTGCATCAGCAAGACACAATATTGGCTGTATTAGAATCGGTGTTCATTTCACACTGAATTAATCTTCATCCTTTTAGATTAACACTAATGGACTTAAAAGAATAAAAAAGACCTACACAAAAAAACCCCATACCTTAAGTTAACGTTTACATTGAAAATTGCTACCTTGGAAAATATTTACATTGGCACAAGTATCACTGTTTTGACTGTGTTTTAAAACACACAGGGTTTTATCAGAAAACTGAAATAAATGCACAGCCCTTTCCATTCCAGTGTAGCACATATGAGATTCTGGTATTTATGGGACTTGGTATTTATGGATCTTGTTCTGTTCAAAGTTCAAGAGCAAAGAGGACAAGCTGGGCTTGTTTCACTCTCACCACTGCATTCAAGTCTTGGGGGCAGTCTTCTCTGCAGGACAATTCTCAGAGGTTTTCGTTTTTTCTTAGTTTTTTGTTTTTTTAAAAAAAAAAGTTTGCATAGCTAAGCAAATAAGATATTTTACCAGGTACTACCTGAAAAAAATATATATATTACCTACTTAAGAGTAACTAAACTCTTTTCTGTTTAATGACTTCAATAGAGTAGAGCCCAAGACATCATCATTTGAACTTTGACAGTAAAGATGCGAGCTCAAAAATTTTGGAATTGATTCAGCAGTTTAAGTTATTTTAAAGCTGGAGATTAGCCTTCAAATTTAAACTTGGATCCAGACGCTGCCTCAAAACACCCAAATTTTAGTAGCATCTATATCTAATGTTTTAGATGAGGCCAGTTTCCAGGAGATTTATCTTCTCTAACAAACTAAAATTAGCATTTGATGAGTTTTAATTTAAAAATTTTAAATTAACCACATACTCTTTAGGCATCTTTTTATTAAGTGCATATACATCGAATAACTCAGACACTTTTAAGCATAACAGACACAGTATTCTGAGGCAGAGAAAACTAAAGTCTGAACAGTAACCATCTTCTCAGAAATATCTCCTCCAGAGGCCTTAGGAATCATCCTGCAGTTGATTAGTATCTAAATAATTAGATTTTTGGTCATGTCTGTTTTGAAAGCTATAAGGGAAGTAGCCTCAAGGCAGAAGTCTTTCGTATGGTATGTGCCATGACCTTATCACCCATACAAGGAGTTACCGGAAGGGCATAGCTGACTTTCACCTAATCAATTAATGGGACAATTCTGCAAGATGCACAGCACCCTCAGCTTAGCAGTAGGTGTATGAAAATCTGAATCTTGCAGGTCAGATCTTCTGCTGGGATGAAGCAATATAGTTCTAAATAAACATATCTAATTTATAATAATTAAGGAGGAAAAGGAGGAAAAGAAATCTAATCAGCCCATATACCATCTAGGTATAACGTTCTTCACCTTGGATTAGCTTGGAAAAGCTGAGATGACAGCCATCATCTCCCATTAATCTGCATCCCAAAGGCGGCAGCAAGAATAAAAAACAACACACAAGGGTTGATCTAACACCTAGACCCCAAATGCTGCTGTAACTACTCAGAAGAACTCCTATAAATGCCAAAGATCAGGTTGTAAGGTTTTTGGTTACATGATATGTTTTGTTCTCAATTTAAAATAAAAACCACCCAGAAATGTTGATGTGTAGCCTTTGAGCTTATATAACAGACAGCATATAAAATTGATAAAATAATTAGAAAACAAAGCTGCATTTATGAACAAACAGAATGAACACAGTGAACTTGAACCACCGAACTCTACAGAAACCCTTTTGGAGAGCACTTCCCAAACAATCCCAAGTGTTCATTAGGATAAATCCCTAGCTGGTGGGATCAGCACAACATCACTAGATAAGGATATGATCCAAAAAGAGGAAGAGATATTGAATGATGAAAGCTTTCAAAATGTGTAAGCAACATCTGGTCCATTATCAGCTATTATAAAAAAAAATACTTCTACTATCAACAAAATAAAGGCTATTAAACTGAGAAAAAGCTTATTCCACTTAAATGAAACATTATGCCTGTTAATGTGGTTGGTATTTTAGGATGTAGGACCTACCATAGGCACAATAAAATTCTCATATGTTTTAATTCATTTACGCATGCCTGCATTTAATATGCTTTGTGACCATGTCTGCAATTAATATGATTTATGAGAAAAGAACATGTGCAATATTTTGGGGGTACAGTGTTACATTTTCCCCCCTCCTGTGAATGAAAGATTTAATGAAACAGCTCAAGGAAAATTGTTGGCAGTTAACGTATTAAGTTGAACTGACAGAATCATGAGTAAACTTTAGTGGAGTTAATGATATCCTCTTATCTGACCCTGACACATTTGCAGCATGTAATTTACAGAAGCTCTGTCCAGGGAATCCTGACAAATGCTCCTAACGATGTCAGGGCAATGTTCCATTCTAATGGGAAGCAGATGTGGGTCAGATACCCTCATTCATCACTAACACTGAAAATTTCAACCTCCTTCTAAGATGAATGGCATTACCTGCTGTTAACTCTTTTCACTGTAGAAAAAAACCTATCAGAAGCAAATATTGTATGAAAAAAGAGCACTTGAAAAGGCTAGTTTTATTAGAGTGAGAGTTTCTAGAAGGTTAATTAAAATTAGTTAACTAAATGGATTTGTACCTACAGAATTCTATTAACTAAATGGATTTGTACCTACAGAATTCTAGAATGATGTTGCTGGTTCATTTTATATAGATGAACATTCCTGCTATAATAACGAAAACAGCCAAAAAGAAAAAAAGGAATTTTTGTGCCAAATGGCAAGCACTGGGAACCAAATCCTCCCTTAATGTAAATGGGAGCAAATACACAGACTTTGAACATCTGATGATCTGACCTTCCACATACTCAAATCAGATGAGACCTCATATTGATTTCACACCACTAGACATCAGTAGTAGCAGCACTGAAATCAGAGAGGGTGCACTGGTGTACTTCTAGGATAATTATCAAGATGTTTGGTCCTTCAATAATTATACTTGTATCTGCAGGAGATTACTCATGTTCGTGACATTGTGACAATCTGTTAATAAATTAGTGTCTTTCCAGGTGCTAGATCCTGGAGCTGCAGTACTAGGTAATGTTATCAAAGTAATCCAGAGAGAAAGTAAATCTCTAGCTCCTGGTTGGATGGAAAAACTTACAAAAAATGGCAAGATAACTGAAAAGGCAAAATAGAAAACCCAAAGATGAACATATATTCAGAACACATAGATACAGCTATATGAAAACAACTCAAAACTTTTTCAGGCTGTCACAGGACCTGTGAATACTGGCAAGCAAGTTTAAATACTTAAACATGGCAATATTACTTACAGCAGCTCACAATGAACCTAAATTTGTGGTTAGATTGCTCTTCCCAAATGAACGTCTCCTCCCATCTCCTGCTCAATGCAGGACACAAGAGGAAGATTGACAGCAAAACACATCTTTAGCTGCACAGTGCTGCTCCTGCACACCTGCCATTCGTAACTGGAGTGCATTTTTTTTGTTGTTGTGCTTTAATAGAAAACAAAACTATGCATTTTTTAGATTCAGACATACTCCCGCAATTTTTGCTGGCAAAAGGCCTGAGGATGTGATCTGCAAAGCTTTTACAGGACTCCCCACACTGAATTCAGGCTATGTTTCACGTACCCAATAGAGATAGGATGAGATTTAATTCAGAACAGAAATATTTGGCTCTATAATAGCTATTGAGTGATCTACATCTTCATGGCTGGATTTACCAAAACTAGGTAGCTGCACAATCCTAGCCCTTTGGTTAAAAGCAATAAGATGTCTATAAACCTGGAGATGCAGGGCGAGGAAGATGACGGACAATCATTGTTGGAGTAATCCAACCAGTTAGGAAGGATTTACTCATGAAGTTTCCATTAATATATATGCCAGGGCCTCTAATGTTAGGCTTATTAGCACTGGGTACAAACAAAAGTATATATTGTTATTTTAAGCAGGGTAAGCCCCTCTGTATTATGACTCAACATTCAGTGTCTCTCTTATAAGACCATTAATTATTACCAGCATCTTGACAAAGATCAAGAAAAAAAATAAAAGTTTTCTAGAGAAATAGCAAATTCTGAAAGAAGTTGAGCCCTGTGCATTTGAACTCTATTTCAAGAGAATAGAGAGCGACACACTGCTTTCTAGAATGACTTTGCTAAGAATGAAGTTTTGCTCTTTCAGATATCACTGCAATATATGCTTTTCACTGAATCATGTTGTGGTATTTTTAGTATCTTCCTTTGGAAAACTAAAACAGAGCATAATTAATGACTCAAGTGAGCCATCTGTGACTACACATGACAAAGGCCTCATTCATGTATCCATCCTTAATTAAATAAATATGCAAGTATTTAGATTGCTGTTGATATTTCTATTTTGTAAATTCATTAAAGAATTAGAATTCACCAATGCATTCCAGTCACATACACTGTGAAGGTCAGATTCATATTTTTGCCCAGCAAGCGGCTCAAATTGAGCTTCTATATGTAGCAGAAGCAAAAAATTGTTTTAAGTGACACAGCAAGGTATGGTACTGAGTACATGCAAATTATTGTACGGGAAGATAAGTCAGTTTTGAGGGAATTTCTGAAAAATTCAATATCGCACAGTATAGGCAGACCAGTTTTTTGTGTCTTGTGATATCTACTGAATTTTTAAAGTTATATATGAAATCACCCCAGATTAAAAACAAACAAACAAAAACAAACAAACAAAAAACACCATAAACCAGGAATGATACTTTATAGTGAAAGGTTTTTTTAACTTCTCAGATAAATAAATTAGAAAAGTTAGAAGGTATTGAGAATATGGGGAAGGGGAAAACTCAGGTTTTGATTTTAGAAGCAAAATTTTCACCTGAAAAAAGGTTTTGTCATAGATAGGCAAGGCTATATCTGGCATACAGAAACAAAGACTGCTACAAAATATGAAAGTTTAAGAGAAGGAAAGGCTTCTGGATAAATTATATCTTCTTATAATGCCTAAATAAAGTGCCTTCAAAAAGACAAAAATTCAAACATTCAGCCGTGAGTTTGTATACAACTGAGGGTTGTCATGACAAAAAGGGGTAGAAGTCAAGATATTGATATAGTTTGATATTTATGGTATCATTTTATTGTTACATTTTTATATTGAAGATGTATATTTTTTCATTGTAATCCTAAATATTTTTTCTTATGAAAGTACAGTATGACTGGCTTAAGTTTCCAGAAGTGTCCAAAACTGCTACACGTTTGGGTAGGGTTTGTTAGCCATCAGACATGGTTTTTTGAAGGTAGCACAATGTACCTTCTGGTGAAGGGAGGGAGAGGGAGAAACAGGCCTAGCAAAAGAAGTTAGGAGGAACATCCAAAGCATAAGGTCACTATTTTGTTGTTTTTCAATAAATATCATTACTGTTGCAAAATAATGATTATGAGAGTACTGAAACTTGTATTTGTACCACAATCAAGAAATAGAAAGAACAGAAAATCCCATTTTTTTTTTCCTTTAAAAAGAAACTCATGCTCAGGCAAATCATATCATGTGAATTAACTTCATTCCTCACGGAGAAATCCATGACCTCTGTCTCATGTTCCTGGGTTATTAAGTGAACAACTCTCAAAGCCAAGATCATCATGACAAAGATCATGAGTTTCTGATTGGTGTGGGGCTTGGATCCAAATGATTTTTTTCTATGGACAATCAGTTGGACACTAAGTAGAATGTAGAGGAAAAAATAAGGAATTAACAGTTGCTTTTGTTTTCCTCCTGTGAATTAATGGTGAAATGCAAGCTTTTTAGCCACCAGTTCCTATGTTTCCCTTAAAACCCAAGTTAACAACACAGTATGAACCTATCTCTCAACTGATTCGACAGCTGTCATGAGATCCATACGTCAGGTTAATGAAAACCAAGTGCTCTCAAAGACTTGAGAGGCCAATCACTTAAGATCTACCTCACAAAAAAACATTTACAGGATAATTCTTAAACTCCAGCAGTGAAATGTTTTGACAGTAGAAGAAAGAAACCTTGACATGGCTTACATTTTTACTACTGTTCACAGAAAAGTTTGGAATTTTATTTCTGATCAAGATTATTCCCGAGTTCCAGGTAATTGCAGGAGAATGGCAAAGTACACTAAAGGCTGCTATGCAGCCACTTAATGTTCAATCCACTTCCCATTTTGAAAATGCACCCTTTAAAGCTACTAGTTTGACTAGTTTATAGAGGAAGATAAAGAGGAAAAAGTAGAGTTCATAAGCTTTCTGTAGGGCAAGGGTGGGGGGAATGACGTCCAGCTGGAGACGGATTACATACATTTGTTCTTCCTTCATTAAAAACTAACTTCAGTAAAAACTTAGTAATTACTACCTAACGCTGGGTGTCCCTTGCGGGCAGCAGAGCAAGTGGAGTCTTGCTGCTGAGCCTGAACCCACGAGCAGGCTGAAACAGCGCTCTCCAAAGCCAGCAGCCTGCCTGACCCACACTGGAGGCGGCAAACCATGCTACTGGCCCATTAATAGAAAGCACATGACAAGGTCAAGGGATGCCCATGTACACCGGAAAACACTTCTCCTTATCTTAAATGAAGCAGTTCAAAATATTGAACTCCCATCTTAAAAACAAACAGCACTCTAGCAAGACCATACACCTGCAGCTGCAAGACAAATGTTTGACAGTCGCTCTTCTGCTTTACATCCAAGGAAGTGGGGGTGATTGCTAATGCCACGATCACAAAGCAACACACCAATTCATCCTGTACACACACATGAACACATAGATGCTATTCCCTAATAAGTTTGAGTTAACAAATGGTTGTTAAAAGAAAATGCACTGAACAACTGAAACCTAATTTGAAAAGGAAATACAATATTCCCATAAATGTATGCATGAAAGCCAAGAAGCTGCATAATAGGCATAGAAAACACAAAAATATGCAATTTACATATATTACACACTAATAATCTCTGTTCTGACATTATACTTAAAGAGCTCCGGCTGAGACAGACTGCTTGCAGTTTGGTTGCTTTTTCATAAAATACAAACAAGGACCCTCCTGGATATCAGTTCCCCAAGACATTAATCACTGTCTCATTCCTGCAAAAGTCAAGCTTTTGTAGGTCTGAAAGAGAGAGGTTCTCTCACCACAACCACTAATAACGACTAAACCAGATGAACATGGAGCATCATTAGTCATCTTGAGATCTGCAGATCTTGCATTGATGTTAGGAAGTGCTGAATGTTAACAAGGTGGCATTTCAGCAAGAGCACCACCATGTTATTTCCCAATAAACTACCAGCCCCACAGCACAGGCATGTTATAGAGCACTCCTCAGCTTCTCAAAGCTGACCAAGACCTGCAATCCTCTCTAAGTACATGACTAACACAATAAAAATAAAATTACAGCACTCCAGCCACTTCCACTTGTCCTCCGCTTCCCTTAAACAAGGTATTTGTCCATCATACCCAAGAACAAAGTTAGAAGGGAAACTGGAAAGAAAACAAACCCCAAGGGTCTCTGTGTCAGACCCTCATTTAGGGTAAACTGAACTCAAAGGAGAAACAGAGATTTAAGTCAAGTAAGAATATGATCCTGTGAATCTTCATGTTGGATTTGTTTTTCGTATGTTCTGAGGTTTATCAGAGGAAATTATTCAGGTGTCAGACCCTTCCCCTAACCCCCCAATTCACCACAAATTCAGCTTTATAAACAATGTATCCAGAGTGCTTGTCTGCAAGAGGGACACTGATGGGTGGAAACATTATGTTAATTGTTCACACATCCAGATTTATTGTGGCTGAAAACCCACCAGCTAGTAAACCACCCTCTTTCCTCCTCATCTAAATTCCATGCACACATACAGCATCACAACATGTCCACTCAGCAGGAAAATTCCCATGTCTCTTTCTTCAGTAAAGCCCTCAACACAAAACTGGCTGTGGACTTTTTGGCTACATCTGCTTCACCCTCTCAATCAGCATCTAGACACCTATGGGCAAAGAGCCCGGAAGAAGCTTGACAAGAACCACCTCTGGAGCACACCCCAAAGTGTGTCTAACATTTTACACACAGGAATGTAACATATAAGGAATCAACATATTAGGCTCTTGTTTCAGGTGTAAAACAACTGTTATTTTGCTATTTCACTATTTGTTTCACAGAATTTACCTACCTGATGTTACATCACTCAAGAAAAAAGGATAGAAATGCTTAAATATATACATGTGTATATACATATATGTATGTATGTATATACACACATACACACACACACACACGCAAAGTTTAGGTATGCTGTTTTATACTAAGATCTTTAAATCAGTGTTCAGGCCCCCAGAATTGTTTTGGAGCAGCCACTGGTAACTCTGAATATTTGGCACTGGGGATTTTGTTTGTTTTTGTTGAGCAGTGGAAAGATCTTTATCAGCCTGTCAAGTTAACCATTCTGACGCCAAGATGCTGTTCCAGATCTGATCGCCTATAAGGACTCTGCCCATGTACGTTCAGTGATAGCAGATCGATCAGCCCCCATCTAACTCTGTTGGTAAAGGGGCAGAATGAGGCCAGGAGCTCAAAACATAGTGGTGGGAAAAGGTTATAAAATTCTAAGGAGAAAAAAAAAGGAAAGAAAAAAAAAGAAAGAAAAGGAGTTTCTGAGCATGAGGACAGAGCTGAGTGTAAAGAAGCACAGTAACTGATTAAAGTAGTCTAATCTGCTCTGAGATCTCCTTTTGATTATATCAAACCTCAAATCAGCAAGACTTTGGGGGAAAACTTGGCCTCACTTTTTTGTCCCACTTTTGCCCAGACATCACAAGATTTCTTTACTGTTGCGCTCAACTTCTGTGTCACAGACAATAAAAGCTTTGTGAAAGGAGGGAAAAAAAATCACATTTTCCATAGCCAGAACCAACATACATTTTAAACTGACACTAACAACTGACTTGAATTGATTAACTCTGAGCCCCAGAAAGATACTTATGTCCAAATTGTGGAAGCCTTGCACATTATGAATCTAATCATTTTTTTTAAAATGAAGCAACTAATATAATGTCATGGCTTTTGTTGGAGATTGCATTTAGAAATCAGAATTCTTCAGAACAAAATCCATTCACGTCTTGTTGGAAGTATATCCGTTTGTTTTTCTGTTGGTATTTTTTTTTCCTGAGGTTTCAAGCCATAAAGTTTTGTACCCCACTCTATGCTATAGGAATCTGTGAAACTTAATTACATTTACTGTTACAAAAAAGGGTTTATGAACTTTTGCCTTTGGGCAAAAATGTTTATTTCATTGCCTTTGTTATTCATTCTTTTCAACTCCAGTGCCTTTGAACTTTTCAGCTGCACAGAGTTATCACCGTTGCACAGGAACCAGGAACTGTACTCTCGAGATGCAAACCACAAGTTGAAGAAAACGAAGGAGGCAAAGATATATGAGTCGTTATTTTGGCCACCCTTTGTGCCATTAAAATCTCATTTTCTGCCTATTAGAATGCCCTCTCCTTACTCGGGCAGTGGTGATAGTCAGTGATTAGTGTGTAATTGAGTATAATTGTCTTTTCACTTTTCATTTGTGTCATTCTGAGCTTCTCTCTGTTTTTCTAACCACTGAGAGGAAAAAAGGGTAGAAAGATAAAGCTGTTAAAACTCTCACTCTCAGCCCTGAAGAGATTCCTGATTGTAATTATAGATTGCATCCTCTTTGTGACTTCCCAGAATTTGGTGGACATCTCTCTCCCAGCACCTGGAAAAAGCTCACACTAATAGAATAAACCATCATCTAAGTTTTGACTAATAATGTCAACTTCTGACAGATGTCAAATGTAGGAAAATTTAACCAACCTTTTGACACTTGATTATCAAGGCAATTTATTAACATGATCTCCTAAAAAGAGCTCATGCAAATTAGAAAAACAATTATGGCATGCATGCATTTATATATTGCCAAACAGTAATACTCCTGATTTACTTCTTTCTAACTCAGTGTACACTGTTCAGCTCTCAGAACTCTTGATAGAACTTGTCTGCAATTTTCCTGGAAAACCTCCACAAGATTATCTTCAAGAGTTATTTTATTCACAGGAAAACTACAAGATCAGAGTTCCCAAACTTTTCATACCTAGCCATGGAGGTTCAGGAAAATAGGAGTACATTACAAATGCCTGACAATTGAATGTAAACATGAAGCCTGCATGATTACATTATAAATCACTCAAAATTAAATATAAACTATAAGCCTTGATTCAGCTCATAGGAGCAAAAAAAATAAAAAAATAAAAGAAGGAAACCAGCAAACTGAAATCATGTGGCTTGTATAAAGAATACATTATGGTTTAAATTTGGCAATTCATTATACTGTGGCCTGAGGGAATAGACTCTTTGGTTCTGGTATACAGCAAATCCTCTGTCTGAAAACACAGGACTGACCTGAGGTGAAAGGCCATTGCCAATGGCAGGGTTCATGGGATTTGAGGGCCCGGACGGAGGCACAAAGCTGTCTGTATAGCTGGAAAAGCCGTGCCGGCTGCTGGGCAGGCAGTAGGCAGAGCCGCTCTCCGGGTTCGACGGGAGGCTGCTTTGGTGCACGGTGCTCGGAGGAAGCGGCTGAGGTCTATGGACTGTACCGCTCGGATCAGACACGGCTAGGAGCAAAAGAAACATGTTGATGTGTTTTCCTCTGTTTTTCTGGTATAATAAGTTCATTATGTGATGTTCAACCTGATGTAATTCTATTAGGACTTGCATCTAACTATTGGTTAAACAGAAAGGTAAGTCTTTAATATTACTAGATATTTAACTAGGCCAGCTAACCTATGTAACAATTTTACCAAATCACTGCTATAAAATCTATTGTAAAAATCATAACAGACATATACATTTTTCAAACGAGTCTTAGTAAGCATATACTGTTTAGAATCAATAAAGCAAAATTTAAAAAAGAAAAAAAAGAGGGGGGCAGAGGGGAGCTTTATCTCCTTAGTGCGCTGGAAACAGTCTCTTCCAGGTCAGAGCACAGGAATTCTGCCATGTTTTATACTGAAAGCAGTAATGATCAGAAAAAGTCTTGGGCTTTGCAAGATTCCTTTAAAGACAGCATGGTCCACCGATAGTAAGGGTCCAAATCTGAAGGAGGGAGCAGGGACAGCATGGTAACTGTTTCTCTATAAAATCTCACCTGTAACAGTGGTTTTCTCCCCTCAGCCCCCCAGAAATCTAGTGCAACCAAGATTTAAAGCTCCATTCTTCCCCAAACCACAAAAGCCAACACCCCTCTGACACTGCCTTTGAGCACAAGATGCTCCTAAAGCAGACCAACACAGGCGCTCCTCAGTAGCACCATTTTGACCAAGTACCTGTTTGCTACCGTACCTTGTGGTATGGAGGTGGGCTGATAGGATGGCTCAGAGAGCTGGTAGGTTGGCAGCGTCGGCATGGCACTGGGTGGAAACCCTCCCGGAATCAGGTGGTTGAAAGCCATCAGCTGATTAGCTCCTGCTTGTTTCCTCCATCGAGCTCGGCGGTTACTAAACCAGACCTACAAATGTTTTAATTAGGTACATTTGATTTTCATACATTTCATACAGGTGCATTAGCAATAATGGCATCATATTTTAAACATATTCAGTGTCTGAGAAAGAGACATATGCAATCCATACTGGGCAAGTCCACCATCAGCTCAGAGCTCCTAGGAGTCCTTGGCAGACTCTTCCATGGTTTAACAGACAAAATACAGGAACCCCCAAATCCTACTCTCCTCTCAAATACAACCTTGCCTGAGAAACAAGCTGATTAATACTTTCAGGCTTCAGTGCTTTTAATAGCTATCTGCAACTACCTTTACTGTGCCAAAACTAATGAAAAAAGGAAAGCATCTCTCCATTTCATCCATGTGCTGGCCAAAGCTCTTTGGTCTGGATTGTATTGTCTTCATGTTTAACTTGGTGACAACACAGTGGTATCCATTAATACGCACTGTTGGAAGGTACTCGTATTTAGGACATTATATGGCCCTAATTATAAACAGAACACTGAACTTCTGATTTGAAAAGTGCAAGCCCCTCGTACAAAAAAAGTAGTCTTCCCAGCAAGTTTTCATATATTCACATATATGCAAAGCATCTCTTAACAAACTTAACAGTAGAACAGAATTTCAGCACAGAACTATTTTGAAATCTGGCCTCAGGACAGGATATCAAGCAACTACGTTTTGGAGCAGCGAGACAGTTTAACTCCGAATTTTCCACCAACAAGCGATTTCTTTACACCATTCTCAGTTCGTGTTTCAAGTTTGCCCTGTCTTGGATGGCTCATATTGCCTCCACAGAAAGAGGAGGCAAGGCTTCACAAATAACACATGATCTGAGTTGCAGTCCATTGCAGGTTTACCCTATCACTAACACAGCAAATCTGAAGGGCAACCAGCCTCAGCTGGGTGCTAGGACCTGGTGTGCATCAGCACTACCCTGCTCCTGATTTAGGGCAACTTCTAGATCACAGAGCTCAGGCTTTTACCATGATGCAGAAGAGTTGTCTGAGGCTACCCGTGTGCTTTGTAACCAAGCTGGTGGATTTTTACTTATAATGCTACACCATGAAGCAACTGCCAGAACCATGGATACTACCAATTAGATAAGATCTCATCTTACTGTTAGCATCTTGCAAGCTATGCCCACAGAGCCTCGACAGGCTAGCCTGAAAGCCTACACGTGTTGGCTACCAAGCCACATGTGGACAAGTGTGGCCACCTGTGAAAGCAAGGGTTTGGTCTCTGATCTGCCACCCTTGCAGCAAGCAGCCCACACTGGCTTACAAATCAGTGACTCAGACAACAGAGATGGAGTTTCTAGGTGTAGCATCACTTGCAGCAAGCAAGCGGAAGGAACAGCATTACATGCATGGCCCTTACCTAAGGGATGTACCCGCATTTTGGACTATGCTCTCAGCTTCTCCTACTGCTTGCTGTGATGACCTGTGTCATCACCTGCCTGAGATGTGAGCAATAGCTGAGGACACGTCTAGATTCAGCAATTATTTTTTCCCACTGTCTCATCCTCAGGATATCTATATCCTGCTCACCTCTGCTTGCCCTTTGCTACCTTCACCAACACTTCAGCCTATGGATTTCTCATTTACTCCCCACAGGCCCCTTCCACCGGCTCAGCCCAAAGCACCCACTGCAGGCTTACGCTGCAGCAGCAGTGTCTTTTGAAGATGACCAAAGAGAAAGGGGCAAGACCCTCGGAAGGGGAGAAAGGGCTTGTTAATGAGCCAAAGAAGCATTTAGGGCTTAGGAATGATAACAGAGGTCAGAGAGGGAGCAGAGAATAACATTTGCATGTTGTAATTAGCCTACTGAGGTCATTAACTGTTGCTTTTTCACGATGGTTTCCCTTCTTCAGATTTATCTGGTGATCTTAAAATGCTTCAGGAACACTACCTGCACTGGACTATTTATCACTGCCTTAGTGAGTGGATTTTACAGAGGAAAATGAGGTAATGAGATTTTGCTTCCTGCACAGATTTCTCTTCCAGATTTCTGTTAAAATGAGCCAGATCCTAAACTTTATTCAGCAGCACTGACTGATCTGCATTAATGTCAAATTTATGCTTTACATTTTTTACAGATAATACATTTTGCTTACACGTGGCTCATTTCATAGATTAGTATTTTTCCAGAACTACAGATATGCACGAAACATCACCAAAAGAAATGCACTCAGGGCAGCAGCAAGTTCCCAGTGCAACATAGCCCTGCAAATGGATGTATTTACACAGAGCTCTGTGGCCACCTGGGGCCCCATTAAATCAAATGGGACCCTGCAGGGGTGCTGGGACCCGTCTGGTCTTGCAGCAACACAGCTGGTTGATTGGGACACTAAACTGGGGTTGTTTGAGTGGGGTGAGCGAAGCAGCAGCCCTGGGACACTAGCTGCAGACCCGCATGGCACCAGCTCGCCTGGAGGCTTACACAGGCACCCAAGCTTGCCACTGCCTTTCTGTCCCCACAGGGGCCTGATCCACGTATCTCACGTTTTTCCTCTGATTTTAATGGGCTTTGGATCTGCATTGACAAAAACTTTAAAAGGATTTATCATATACATAACCATAGTGGTGACCCCAACTCCCACCATCACATTTGACAAATGAACGTGCTGAAGTTCTGAATCTCCAGTTCCGGATATTTTAATACCACGGTTTTTACTGCCTATCACGGCCTTGCACTTCTTACACAGCGACCTGTGCTTAGGATGAGATGGATCCAATCTAGATCCATAAAGGCTAGAGATTTGGTTTGCAACACTGTGTAAGCTCGCATTTTATTCCAGGTAACTGCTGATTTCTGTGGGTGTTTCATGTGATGGAATGCAAGGAGAAAAAGGAATAAAATAAAATGGGATAGTTAAAAAGTTCCAAGTAACTTCTCCTGAATTTCCAGAACCTAACTCAAACCTATACATTTTATTCAAAGTTCATATGCTCCATACATTTCTAAGTTAACAGAAATATTTTTTAAAAAAAATCAGTTTTTCCCTTAGACTATGTTCAGCTACCTCAACCTGTTCTGAGCAACTCAAAAAAATGCACATCATGAAGGATTCACATGCATTGTTACCAATTAAAAAAAAAGTTAGGAATAACTTTGCCAACATGAAGCCAAGATATTATAAACCTAATCACCACAAAAACTTAAGTATATGCTTAGAAATACCTTGTAAACAGCTTGGGAAGTGTTTTCTTTTGTTTGTTCACTTCCAGCACAGTTTAAATACAGTATCCTCTTATAGTCAAGCTAAGCATTAAACTTTAGGTTTCAACTTCCATCAAAATGAAATATGCTAATATTATGAAAAGCCTTTTTGAATATAGCAGGTTCTCCATAGTATATTTCCTTTCTTCTACAACCTTACTTCTGAGAGCAAGCTAACTGTCACCTAAAGGCACAGATGCTCAGAGTAGAACGCTAACCATCGCTAAAAATCACAAACATCACACAGAGACCACAACCTGCTACCCTGTATTTAAAGTAACAGAAAACTCACTCTAAACTATGCATGTCCCACTTCATGTCCCATTTCATCATTTATTTTGTG
Organism: Rhea americana; assembly: GCF_003343005.1. NCBI lineage: Eukaryota > Metazoa > Chordata > Aves > Rheiformes > Rheidae > Rhea > Rhea americana. Next base: position 3,033,512 of record NW_028185483.1, read on the forward strand.
CGCTGCCTTCACCACTAACAACATGGCTCTCAGGGAAGGCAGACCTGCCCCGGATGGTACTTATCTTGTCAAGAGAGAATGGATTAGATTACTTCATAGGTTTCTTCCCGCTCTGTTTTCTAATATTTAAATCTTTCTTTTTATTATCATTTTTCTTTTAAGTAGTTTGCAACTGACCATGCTAACATCTTATTTTGCTGATCTCAGTGGGGTATTCTTTAAAAGATGTATTTATTCACTTGGGAACACAGTGGTCTAACTAGCCTTGACATTTCAACAGCCCGATCATAAACAGAGTGTGTTCTATGCACTTTTAAGGGAGAAAGATCTCTGAACCAACAGGGTGAAACATTTGAGATGTGAATTCTGCAGGAAACCAGAGGATATTTTGTGTTAAATACAGTCCTGACCATTGCAAGCATGAGTGCCAAAAACATACAAAGTCAAAGGACTGATGCATTGTTAATGACGCTTCTTGTTCTAGCCAGAATTTTTTTTTCCTGTTGCCTCGTGATATTTTTCATGGTAACTGTCCCCTCTGCCCTCAACTCTCTGTTCCTCCACAACTTGCAAAATTTGCACATCCAAGATTGCATCTGACCCCCTGGAAGCAGCCTCTATTGGACACAGCAGATGAGGACTTTGAAGGTGCCCCAGAAGCAAGGTTTACCATGTGTCCATGGGGGGGAGGGGGAACACACCATGGGCAGGACAGTTTCCTCCAGCATCCCCCAGCTGTGCCACTACCTCGACCCAGGGCAGCCTGCCCCGAGCGCTCACATGCAAGCAGGAAGCCTTCTCATGAGGCTGCCGGGACTGGTGCGTCTTATGATGACAGGAAGTCATACTGGTTGTGATAGTTATCAACGCAATGGAAACCGGAACATTTAAACTTTAAAAAATTATATGTATATATATATTTTTTCCCCCAAACTAAGCATCACCAAAGGCAAGAGGCCAACTCCCATTGCAATTCAACTCAGCATTCTCAACTCCTATAGTTTCCTTTGAAAAGGCTTTAAATCAGCTCTGCACAATCACTTCTAAAACACTGCAGCTGAGTACTCCTGCAAAATGTTAAGTAATATGTTGAAGTATGTGTTTATAAATGAAAGTGCTACTCATTTGAGCAGGGACCAGAAAAAGAGAATCCAAATAACACCTTTTCCCCCCATTATGTTTAAAGCATCTTCTTGAGCCTGCCTATGTTTGTAGTTGGCTAATTTACACATAAGAATACCTCCTTCATCCTGGGTGGGGGGGAGAGAGAGAAAAGAAAAGAAAGAAAAAAAATCACAGTTACCAGGTTATCTACTAAAAGAAAGAAAATGCTGTGTGCGTTTTTAATCCTATGTATGATGCAAGAGGGACGGCCTCAAAACGGGGCACCATAAATTCTCTATAAACCACATCAGGAACGACTATAAAGAGCGCTGAAAAGTCTTCAGTGTTTCTGAATCTGTCCCACATTTCTTCATCCCATCTCCCACGAGAACTGTGCAGTTTGGAGTAGAAGCTCAAACCATTTCAGAGGAAGTGACCAGAAATAAACACTTTTTTGCATGGGTCCTCCTTGCCCCATGATTTCCCAGTGAATGCTTACCACTGGGCCCTGTTGCTACTGAGAAGAGACTTAGAGATTGGACTAAGAGTTTTCAGACCTCACTAGCAGCTAAAGAGTTGTCATTTCTTCTCTCATTTCTTCCCTCTATCTTCTATTGCAGACAATCCCTTCCCCTCGATACACCAGAAGGGAACAAGGTGGGGAGTTGGGGAAGATACGCAAGTCCAGCACACAGGAAGAGATTTTTTAGTTTCTCCTCTAAGTACACAAATTTCTGAGCTTAGACTTTGCAGTTGAGCTGATTGACTTAGTCTACCTACATGCAAAAAGCTTATTACAGCCTCAGTTATTGAAAAGGTTTACAAACTTACTGCAAGTTTGACATGGGAACATTCAACTCCATCCTAGTAGTTTCAAGAGAGAAATTTGCCTGAATTTTCAGACACACACTTTTCTTTTGGACTTTTTCAAGCAAAACAACATAAATGTAGGATTTGGCTGAGAAGAGCCCTTTCAGTACAGGGGGTACTCATGTTTTTGAGCTCTTTTCATCTTTCCTCTGCTTGCTCACTGTTATTCACACACTAAAACAGTCCCTTCAACACACAAAGAAATGGTTCTGACTGGCAAACCCAACAGCCAAATCAGGCTCCTGGACCTCCACCAGCCACAGAGCAAACCTGAACCCATCTTCCCTCGCCACACACAGGCTAGAGTCAATGGCTGCTCCTCCAGCTTGCCCTTGCAATAAGCCAAGCATGTAGAACCTGCATAAACTTCCAGCTCGTTATTGAAAAATCCTTTGCCAAAAGATTGAATTAAACACCTCCCACCATCAATCTGAATCACGCTCTTGACTGCTGCCAAAGTTTGCCCAGTTCATCCAGGTCTAAAAATAAACCTGATGTGGGAATCATAAGGTAGCCAGAAGAGATGCTAACCACATCATTCCTTATGTGCTATTTGTTACAGAAACCCTAACCGCACATCTCTAAAGCTCAGAAAAAGCCTTTGATCTTTATCTACAGTGGAGAAAATTTCACTTCTGGAATTAGCCTTCGGATTGATTTGATAAAAATACGCCAGAGACCTTAAGGGCCTACACTGCAACTTAATGAAGCTTTTAATGAGTTTTTAAACTGGACTAGTGAGGCATTGCATTTTTCTGATTTTTACACACAATATGCAAAACCTTAACATCACATTTGCAGGGTTTGATATTTTTCTTTTTTAGAGTCATCCTAGGTCCTGGGGACTCTACTTATGTTTTCTAATTGCATCTGACAAATGTTCCACACCAAAGACCTTTCTCCTTCCTTTGCTGTTGGGAGGCTCCACCATGCACAAAAAAGCTGGGGTGCCCTTGGAAGAGGCAGTAGAAGACATTGCCTTGTTGTCTCTAAATGCCATCTAGACTAAAACATGGGGGAAGAGAGTGACAGCCCTTAAGCACAAAGGCACTGCAGGAAGAGTTGCAGGGAGCCTTAGAGCTCTTATTATACCCAGTGCTTAAGTACTTGTGATAATTATAGCTACCCGTCTTGTGATTCTTGCAATGTGGAGTTTGTTTCAACAACATTTCTTCCCTCAAAAGCCTTTCCTGTCCTTGGGATTAAGTGCACAAATAACATCTACAGTGTAGTGTCTGTTTTCAGTTGCTTGTAGCTTCCAAAAAATTTCCCTTAAGGGCTGAAATGTTTCAAGTTTGATCTTAGCCCAGAGTTGGCATTTTTCTCTCCCCCCCCCCCACCAACCAATTTAGAAACATGCATTTGGTCACTCTTCAACAGTGAGAAAGTGATAAAATAAATGCTTTGGAGGTGTAAGAGCCTCCCTTTCATGAGGAAGTGAGGACCACTCCACAAAATAGAGGGGAAGGGGAAGCATGGGAGTGGTGGAGTAAGAATACAGAATTCAAGATGCGAGCACTACACATGCAGGGGTGAGAACAGCAAGGCTGATCTGGTTCTAGTCAAATAAACAACTTCCCAGTACCATAGAACAACTCAAAGAAATCGGTCCTTGAAGCTAACCCCATCAGGAAAAGCTCAGGAGAAGAAGATTTCAGGACTCATGCAGACTTGGGCTGCAAAATCAGCTCTTTCATACAACGCTTGAGCACCAACTGGTTAGAGAGAGCTTTGTGTACACTTTCACATAAGATTTGATATCTCTGCACTCTGTCACACTGTTACCAAAAAAAGGACAATGACTAAAAAGCTCAAATGCTACATCAGTATGGCTAGCCAGCCCCCTCTACCTCCAGTTTCTAAGGGCTATTTTCTTTTCACAAGTCTTCTTTTATTTCATGCCCATCATAGGTGGCTATTTTAAGGGGCTACAGAGAGGTGCTGAATGCTGATAAGGCAAATCCTGTATCCCTTAATCCGCTGCTAAATCACTTTGCCAGACTTCAAGGGTACCAGACAGATGGAGTACCCAAGGAAGCTAGCCACAGGCTGGCTTCCCACTTCAACCCCAGCTCATCTTTAATCCAGAAAGGTTTTGCTCTGGTATTTTAATCTTTGATTGACTGGTAACTTTCTTCCATGCTGGGTGAGGTAAAATATCCATATGTCAGAGGTACTGGGGAATTTGTGAGGCTGTAGATCATAGGAATGGTGTGAGACAAGGTGCATCCCAAGGGAACAGGGGAAGCCATAAGGAATGTAAGAAGTCACAGGGTTAAAGCCACATTAAGACAGCTGTTATGTTAATGAGCGCTCTGCTTTTCTTCTAGCTGTGGGTCATTGATTTAAAAAAACATGAACAAGGACTTCTTCATTCTATCATATTTCCCACTGAAGCTAAAGCAGCCTGAAAACATACATCCTAGATCCCGTTTGCCTTTCTAACGGATCTTAGGTAGAAAGTTATCTTTATTATGCTTGTGCAAGGCTGAATCTCAGGGCATAATTTGGTCTTACCTGGTCCAGTGACCCTATGTATGAAGCTGTTTTGTAAGCTTTTCACTTGGCAAACACGTTAAGAACAGATTTATGTCCCACTTAGTTTGCCTTCCAGACAAAATTCATCCATACATTTGAGTTTCTTTCCTGGTCATAACAGGACACTTAAAAGAATTGTGGTGCGAAGTCTGCTGCAAAAACATTTAGCAGGTAAAACCATTTAGCAGGAAAGTCTGGATCCATCAGGACAGACACCCAATAGCACAGCGATGCTGCAATAGGTGTGCTTGCCTTAAAATGTCAGAGTAATACTTTGTATTGCTTGTCCCAGTTTGCAGTGTCTGGATGCCTCAGGTTGAGCTTCAGAGGGTTCAAAACATCAGAACAGTTTCACCAAATAAATTTGTACCCTTGGCTAGATCACAAGCTACCACTCATTTTGCATGTCACCTAACCACGGACCTTTGCAACACAGACTGCCTTAAACTGGGCTTTAAGCTTCCCCTCACCCCTAGATCACTCTTGAACAGTTAGTGATGGAGCACCCGAGCAGCAGAGCTGGCATGGATTCTGCCTGCAGTGTTAAATTTTACACTGCTTCAGTGCTCTGAAACAGGGAAAGTCTTGGTCTGAACCTGAACTCCTAGGTGCAGTTTGTTCTAAAATTATTTGGCCAGTATCTACTGATTTTTTGGAAGTCTGAAAGTCCAGATTCATGCTTTTTTTTTAATTAACTCCATGATCTACTCCTCCAGCACCACGTAGAGCTGAACTGTCTGAAAAAGTTGAAATTATGAAGACTTAATTCTGGGAGGGATTATTTTACTTTGAATTAAACTGACAGTAGGAATAAAAAAAGATATTTATAATCAGTGAATTTCAGAAATGAAAGTAATAGCAAACTGTGGATACTGCACTAGTTACCCTGCTATCTTGCAGGGCTCTATAGACACACTGTCCTTTTAAAAAAAATGTTTTTCTCTCCTTTATTAATGCCTAAAAAATGCAAACAACAACAGATGAAACCAGTTAAATAGCTATAAAGTGGCACAACAGCTTAACTGATTGTATGCATTGTGCCACCAAATGCACAAAACAAACCAGGATAGTAGAACTTTTTCTCTAAACTCAGCATGATATTTATGGTAGATATGGAACAATTACTGAGGAAACAAAACTGTTTTCAAAGCAGATGTTGATTTAAAAAGTTGGAAAACCACTGTCCATATACAGATGTAGGAACCCTTGAGGTTGTACACTACATGGCTTCCCATTTTCTTCTAACCCAGATCACGATCGTGTAAGAATATAAAAGGAGTGACACAGTAATGAAAATTCTCTTTTCCAGGCAGCTTTTAAATACGCACCTGAACTCGCGCCTCCGTGAGTTTGGCTCTCTGCGCAAGTTCCTCCCTCGTGTAAATGTCCGGGTAATGTGTTCGCTCAAAAGCCCTCTCCAGCTCCTCCAGCTGCTCAGCCGTGAAGGTGGTCCTGCTGCGGCGCTGCTTCCGCTTCAACGGCAAGTCTGGTTCAGAGTCAATGTCGGAGCCTTCCTCGGACTGCGGGGCTGAGGCTCCAGAGAGAAAAAAGAGTGAAAGAGTTGGCTTTAGTTGACAAAAATAAAAAACTTGATTAACTGGCAATATTTCCCTTTATGAACCAGAACTGAGTTGGTAAACTTCAAAAATAAACAAGAAAATCAGAGTTAAATGTTACATGGTGTGAATTTCCTCAACCAAGTAAAGAATTATCAAAAGTTCAGTTATAAATTTCCCTGACCCAAGAATATTTAAGGACTGCTAGAAGTCTTTCTGAATGCATCAACCATTCAGTTTGGAGGAACTGAAGACAAAAGCCTCCCCCTACAACAGCTTGCAAGTATTTCAAAGCTTGAGCAGTACTGCCTAGTGCCAAACAATCAGACAAGCAGTCTGGCCTTGGTCCTTTGCCTCAGCTGGTGAGCAAATATACCATATCTGCGTGACAAATATTTGCACGTTGCAAGCTGTAATTCTCATTCCATAGATACATGTGCACAAGACTTTTTCTCTGTAGATACATCGCTAAAACCTCATTGCCAAAATGGTTATGGAAGTGATTACAAAGGAATGGGGAACATTAGTAAAGAAATTAATTCTCATACATAATCAAATACTTTCCAGTCTTGCGCATTGTTTGTCCTGCCCTGTGCATGGTATTTCCATGGTCACATTGGCACATCTCAGTACATTTAAACTTTTCTGCTCTTTTGCAACTTACCTGCTTGTCTTAAGTCCACCTAGCATCATCTTAGGACAGTCCAGACAAGTGCTAAAATCCACAAAAATCTGAGATATGTTGCACAGAGAAGCCCTGCAAGAATAGCTACGAGCTATCATTTGACTTGACTCTTCCAGTTACTCCAGCAAGTGGATTCCAGCACATGCGACACCAAGAACTGAAATGCACCACCTGCATCGCTCCCTGCTTTGGAGATTTCATCCGTATCCCTCCTAACCTCAGGAGGCTTCCTACCACAGACCGTGGCCACTCATGCTCGGCCTCCAGCACCCGCAAGGTGTGAGCCAGGATGGGGGTAACATGGAGCAGAGTGTAAAACAGCTGTGCTGGGCCAGAGCAAAGGCCCGGCTCACCCAGCCCAGCTCCCCAGCGGACACACGGTGCTCATGGGCATTTGGCAAGAAACAGATCCCGTACAGCACGTGCCTTCGCCCGCAACAGCCTGGCACCTCCCGCAGTCAGCAGTTTGAAGGGAAAAATCACAACTGAAATTCCTGCTGGGTTTTGCTCTGTCACTGCACTTCACATGGGAGGATAAACTGTCTTGAGGAGACAGCACGGGTGACCAGCCCGCTTTCCTCCACGCGCCCGCGACGGAAGCCACCTAAAGAGGGCAGACACTCCCCAGCCATGCCGCAACTGCTTCTGCGGCTGAAGCACAAGGACTGCTTCTACCGCTTAAATAACTCAGAATTAGTTACTGGTATAGACACCGATTTAAAATAATCTTCTCAGCATGAATCATTTGAATGTGACTGAGAACACAAAGCCAGAACAGAAATCACCATTTCTCAAGCTCCAGCTATAAACCCCCACCTTGTTCACTTCTAGCTGTTTTACATTTTCAATTTCACTCAAGCTGTTTGAACCAATAATTACATCTAATCTACTTATTTGGTCTTACAGCATGAGAAAGACAAAGTCCTTTTTCAGACAACTCAGCTGAAGAGTTTATGAATTTCTGGATACAAAACAATTATTGCTAGCTTCTGTATAAGAGCCTCTGGGCTATCTTCACAGTTCAGATACCATAAACACTTTGGATCCAGTATACACAGAATATCAGGGAAAAACTCCCACAGAGCTCAACATCAATGCATTGGGAGAAACATCCACTTGTTGGGATCTCTCCCTTGCACAGCAGTTTTGCCCTGAGTAAGGCTGGGGGATTAAGCCCTTCTGGCTCTCGGGAACATCACCACCAAGAACAAGGTGCAATCGGCACAAGCATCCTAGCCCAGACAGCTCCAGTCTGGTCCTTATAAAACAGGCACGCTATAGCAGCCATGCACGGCCGCATCGCTGCCTCGTCCATCTTCAACACGTCGTTGGTGTGAGGCGCAGGCTTCTCCAGGCTGTGCCCCCTTCTGCCTTTTTTCTTTTTTTAAAAAAAGAAAGTGGAATCCACTTCCTTTTTTTTAAAAAAAAAAAAAAAGAAGAAGAAAAAAGAAAAAAAAGATAAAGGAGGCCTGATGCAAGCCGAGGTGAAGCTGCAGGCAGTAGGTTCGTGGGAATTGTATCCCAAGGAAACTGCACATGCAGACCCACAACCCCGTTAAAGGAGAGCACCCACCTGTAACATCTGTATAGGCACCTGCAGATCGTCACCTCAGGCCGTGCAATCCAAAGCAGCTACATATTGCTAAATTTCCGGCCTGAATGCCCTCACCAGCTGGCCATTAATGATCTTTCTAATAAATGTTTTAAAAAGACTTAGTGAAACCTTGTAATGTTTCTCTGCAACCTGTGCTCATGCAGGGATGAGATGGCAGAACCAAACCCCCGGCTTAATGAAATCTAAAGCTAGAAGGAAAGAGGCATTAAGCACTATATGAAAAGACACAAAGGTAAGGCAGTCACAAAAAGACTGAACAAAGTAGCAAAGAGTCCAGGACAGTATGTCTAACGCGAACACAAACACTTAGAGATAAAGTAATAAAACTAAAGTAGGGAGTAAAGGTGTATCCAATTAAATGGCTTTCATAACCATCTGATATCATCAGTCTTACCCTTCTCCAGGGCTGGCTACTAGGTGCAGATTTACTGAAAATATTGAGTTCTTTTGTCTTATCTGATCTGCAATATTAAATCAGACAAATGTAATCTCAAATGATAGCCACATGTCTGTGCTACAGACTACATTTTTTATTTCTTATGAAGTCTTTTTAAAGATTATCAGTTTCACGGAAGTTTTTATTCTTACTTTTCCTACAAAAATACTATTGTTAACCTTGTTTTAATAGGCGAGAGGACTACTAGAGCACCGGATCAGCCTTCCAAGAGCAGTACGTGTGCTGCACGCGCTCGCGCAGCCCCGCTGTTGCCCTCCTTTTGGTTAAGCGGCAGCTCGCTAGCGGGGCCGCTGATTTCCAGGGCACGACCGTCTTTCACGAGATGCTGCCGAGCACAGGCGCAGGGGGGCAGATTTTAGCCGGGGCGATCTCCACCTCCGCATGCCCAGCAGCGAGCCCTACGGCCGTCCCGGCGGTCCGAGCGCGCCGCGCTCTCGGGCGCTGCGGCGCCGGAGCTGGGAGACGCGCCAGCGCCCAGGGCCTTCGGATCACCGGTCCCTTCCTCGCCGCGCAGGGCGAGACGGGAGAGGAGCCCAAGAGCACGACCAGGAGCGGAGCCAGGAAGTTTAATTAAAGGCGGCATTACAGAATTAAAGAGCAATTATTTGTCTCTTAACCCCTCGCGACCCGTTTGGTGGCCTGAGGAAGTCCTTCGTCCCAGTTACCGCTATTACACGCGGAAGGACCCTTCGCAGTTTCGCAGGCGTTTGGCCGCCTGAAGCCTGCAATTCTGCGGACACCGTAAGGGCCAGAAGCGAACAGCAGAGCAGCTTGCGAGAGGTCGCTGCGCGCGTTGTCCTTCCTCTCAGCAAGACGTTTCATGTGAATAACTAACCAACAGCGACACGACAGCCATCAAAACCCCTGTGTCGGGGAGGCAGCGCCGCGCACGCGCTTTACGAACCCGGGAGACGAGGGTCACCTTCCCGCGGGCCTGCCGAGGCCCAACTCCGCCGGCGGCCGGCCGCCGGGGAGGGGAGGCGAGGGGAGGCGAGGGGAGGCGAGGGGAGGCGAGGGGAGGCGAGGGGAGGCGGCGCAGCGTCCCCTCCCCCGGGGCTTTCTGACCTGGGGGGACCGGCGGGGCTGGAGGCTCCGGCTCGGCACTCGGCTCCGCCGGGGGAGCGTGCCGGCGCGGGGCGCTGCCGCCCCCCGCGCGCTGCCGCCGCCGCCCCCCGAGCGCCGCCGCCTTTGTGAGCCGGGGGATTTCTGCCGCCTGCTCCGGCGGCTTTTGTTGGGCCCTAGGAAACGGCCTGCGGCGGGGGCCCATTCCGCCGATTTCCACGCTCCATCTGTGGCGTCCATCAGCGGGGCCGGGGCCGCGGCGAGGGCGCCGACACCTGCCCGGCGCCCGCGGGAGGCACAAAGCCAGCCGCGGGGACGGGCGGGGGGACGCCGCGGGGGCGGGCAGGCGGGGGGCAGCCCCACACGCGGCGAGGGCACCCCGAGGCTCCCCGCAGGAGAGGGAGCGGGGCTCGCCTACGGCTGCGATAACGTTGCAGACAAAGGGCAGAAAAGAGGGGGGAAAGGGGAAAACGCCATCCTAGGAGCTGGGCCCGAGACTCATCCCGGGCATTTTCCACACCGGTCTCCCGCGCAGGCTTGCTAGGAGCAGCAGGACGCTCCCCTCCCGAGCGCTGCTGTCCCGGGGCAGGCTCGCAGCAGCTGGCGTTCAGCAGTTGACAGACCAGAAAAGCACCCCTGCGTCCCCCAAAACGAAGCCCACAGGAAAAGGACGCAGCGCCCCGCTTCCAGCTAGCGCCCGGCGCTGCCGCCTCTCCCGCGCCCTCCCGTCGAGCCTCCTGCCGAGCGCTGCTGCCCGCTCCCCCTCCGAAGCGGCCAGCTCGCGGCGAGGCGCCGAGAGAGCGGAAACACGCCCTGCCAGGACGGGGGCTAATCAAAACAGCGCAAATAAACCCTGACACTCAACAACTCCCCGGGCGCCCGCAGCCCGGCGCGGGACCACGGGTCGGTTTCGAACGCGGCAGGCAGCGGGGGACCGCTCCGCGGGGTCCGAAGCCGCCACGCAGCCACCTGCGAGGCGCCCACGACTCGGCCGAGCTCCGTGTTTATTTAAGATAAGGCATGTTCCGAGGCTTAGAAAAGCACCCCACATTTTCAGGTCTCAGACCATAACGCTTCTGGCAAGCTTACCAGGTTTCCGAGCTGCTATTTTATCCGATTCACTGTTTGCTTTCTGTGCTCCAACCTGATTAAAAAAAAAAAAAAAAAACAAGGCAAGAGGACGGGGGGGCAGCTGGACATACCCCGAATGTCACCCGCCGGGTCACAGCCCAAGAGCTGCAGCCACAGGAATTGTCAGCAATCTGGCGCCTCTACTTCAACTGCAGGAAAAAGGAAAAAAAAAGATTTCTTTTTTAAAATGTAGAAAGCAAAACAAAGTCCCAGAAGATTTACTGGTGGGGTTAAAATCAAACATGCTAATGCAAGTTCCTATTTCTCTGCTTAAAGAAAAAAAGAAAAAAAAAGTTTAGGGTGAGAAAGCGTATGACAAACAGTGCTCCGCCTTGCTAAAAAAGCAATCTAATACCTAGTACAATGTGCAGTGCAGTAACTAGGAAAGTTGCTTTTAACCCTTTTTACAGGCATTTTCACTATGTTACACTGAAAAACAACAAACAAAACCAGAAAGCAACTCTGTTCTAGACATGAATATCGCTCATCTAACAAGGATTAAGTCACACTTCAATTACCCCTTTGAAAACGCCTGCTATTTGCAAAGGGCATACTTACAAAAACATTGTAAATGGCTTTTTTAAACTCCACAGGCACTTCACAAAAGTCTTCAGTAAGAGAATGAGAGAAACGGGAAGAAAATATGTTGCTGTTTAAGTAAACTGCTTGATAAAAGTAATTATTCGGCTAACGGAATTCAAAACTAGCAGCCCCGTCTCCTGCGTGGAAAGTCAGCACAGACGAGAAAACACAGCCCAAACAGTGATAAAAGTGACATTCTTGAGGAACGCATGTTTTTTTTTCTATTATTTTATTTGGACTGATTCACATCGAGAAATGTGCTTTGCACAGCAAAGCGAAAAGGAAAACGGTAGCGGCAGTAAAAGGAAACGGCCAACAGTGACTTTTATTTACAATTACCAAGAGACAGGCTATTATTGACCATATGTGCCACAATCGCCCTCCTTATCATGGGTTGGCCATCGTGTCCATTGGGAGCTGTTAATGAACTGGGTAATTGAGCTGCTGACATGTGTTACCAAAACAAAACAATAGGAAGAAGAGACAAATGAACATTTTATTTGCCAATCAGAGTAGGTTCCGCTTTTCAGAGAGCTCTGCCTAAGTAAGTGGCTGAATACATAAAACAGTGCATTGAAGGCAAGCAGATGCATGCACAATAATGGTTAACTGACAGCCTATGGCCCATCTGTGCTTAACATTTTGTTAAAGAAATTACTTGACTTGCTAAAGAGACAAATCATACAGCTGCCCCAAGTGCTGCATTATAAGAGATAAATCATTAGCTAAACTGTTTCATGCTTAAAATGACAATGCATATTAACAGTTATGCAGGGACATTTTGTCAGCACAGCTTGACGCAGTTATAACTTACAAAAATGTGACAGCTCATAGCTATTCAACGATTTCGGCTCAGAAGAGAATGACAACACTGCGAAAACAATTTCACTGCACAAACAATAGACAATTCATACTCTCTTTTAAAATTATATTTAATTTTTTTTCTGAATGATGAAATAATATAGAAAGGAAAAAAAATCAGCCAGCATCTAACTGTTCTGCGCCATTAATCTGCTAGCATGTACTTCATTCAAAACCACAGAGCATCAAAAAGGAACACATTCCAGTTTAAATATCAAAGACTGCATTGCCAGCACTAAGAATAAATGGCTAATTCTCAGTTGAGCATGAAAGGATGAAGAATTTCCAGAGTGAAAGGAAGGGAAGAGGAAATGGCAAATGCAACAACTACAAAAATCTCTTCTTATTCCACTACCTTCTCTTCCAAAGAGAGATTTGTTTTGTTGATACAAGTAACATTAAAGTACTTAGCAGCTTCACACTTGGGCCTGATCCCACACTGAAGTTTCACTGCTGTAAATTTACATGGGGAATTATTACTATTTTATATAACAAACTATAAAAAGCAACTGCAGGAAGGATTCAGATTGCATTGTACAGGTAGCGTGCAGGCACACACGCGTTGCTCACAACGAACGCTTGCAAGTGCACAACCCAGGAAACCTGCTTAAGGGAGGACAGAGAAACGGGTCCCTCTCTCCAGACTCAATCCAATAGACCAGAGCAAGCCTGACTCTCAGCTGGATTTAAGCGAGCAACTGCACTACTTGAAACAAAAAATAATGTGATTTGATAAAACTAGGGCAGCTCTGTGCTTTTAAAGGCTGCCGGGGACTTGGCATCCACATAAGGATAATAACCAAGTCGATAAACTGCTGCAACTTTTCTCCCAAAGTCAAGATGGGGCTGCTGCCTCAATATTGTAGTAGTCTGAGACCGGTGAGGAGAAACACTGTTTGCACTAGCATAAAGGCAGGGTCAGATCCAAGCAGGAGTTGGCCCTCACCTAGTATCTCACAAGATGCTTAGAAGAGACGTTCACATAAAAAAAAAAACAGGTACTACAATAACGACCGGGTACGACAAAGTGCTCAGATCCAACCCTCGTATCAGACTCGAAGCCATTTCAGCCCATATCCCCAAGTGCAGCCTACGGGCTGCAGAGGTGGACACGAGTCTGGCCGGCCACCTTCCACTGGGAAGCTCACGAGCACTGTATGCCAGGGATTTTCCAAATCTTCCCATAGAAAGTATCCACAGAAACACCACTAACATAGGCTTGGATATTTAGGCATTGCAACATCTCATCTCACTTAAAAAAAAGTAGGAAGTTTAAAGGAAGAATTTTCCAGATTCAACATAAAAGAAGATTTTCCCTCCTATATATAAAAAAAAGGTAAAGATGATAAAATACTAAAGTCCAAATGAGCTTTGCTCAAAACCATCTTTGAGAATTGATATTTTAGGCAATACTTTGATATAAAACACAAACTTAAGAGTAAAGCTAAATCTTTTGTGCAATGCCCAGAACGTACAAAGAAAGAATTGGCATCATGTCTTTAAGGCAGTATCAGTTGAAGAAAAAGGTGACTGGTAACCAGTTAACATTGAAAAAAATGAGTATCCTGGCAGATGGAATTTTTTCACTTGAAAAATGAAATAAAGCAAACGACGGAGTCTCTGGATAAGTAACGAGACTGTACTAGCAGATTAAAGCATTGCAAATAATTGAGCTGTCAGAGCAATCTCACACTGAGTAGACAGTGTAGTCTTCAGAAGAAGAAAAATATATATTTGGTTCAATCCTTTGCGGTAACAGCATACAAAAGAAATCCCCTAAATTTATAAAAGCTGATCAGACTTACTGGGCATTTTAAGATGGGAAAAGTTTACAAGACTCTTCAAAAATAGTTCTGCATTACTTCATTGGGTTTTGACCAGCCTGTAGCATAGCCAAAACATTTTTGGAAGAAAAAAAATTGTACTGTTATTTAAGATAAAACAAATAGAGAATGTTTGAATGCATTTTTATCTTTCATCTAGCTCTAGAACCTATCTTAATACCATTCTTGATTCAAAACAGCACTGACAAAGCTAGTTGTTACAGATAGTTTCATCTCTGTTAACGTTAGAGGCTTGTGAGGACTATATGGGAAAATCAACTGATTTCTTTTTTAATTTACTGATTACTTTTTAAATTTGGCTGCAGCCAAACTGCCCCTCAAACCTCTTTTACCCACCATAGATTTAAACTGAATAATATGATCATCTCTATCACTCCTATAATTTGGGATAGTCAAAATATTTCTTTTATTTTTTTAAATAGAAAATTTTATCACTCTACCTTGCAAAACTGATGGCTGTATTTTTGTGGAAGAAAGCCAAAAGCAACAACAATTTCTCATTTTCCAGTCTTTGGTTTAATCCTTAAAAAGGTTAATTTTTCTGCTAGATATTATTCTCGCAGTTGATTATCCCAGTATACCACCTACTACAACCAAATGCTTATTTTCCAGCCAAATCTGTTGGTAACATCAGGTTGCTCCCGCTACAGAAGCATCTGGACGCTGAGCACAAAGTCCATCATTTCCCGGCCCGGGACTGACATCCTGCTGGTCGCGGAGCCCTCAGCCCCGCTGGCCTCACCGCCAGGCACACACGCACGCTCCTACAGACTCATTAACAACGAGGTTCGTTGCTCTCTTAACGAAGCAAGGCACACTTACTATCCCTGCTACCCATTCAGAAAAAACATTTCCAAAGAAAATCTGTAATTCTTCAGTCCAGTGAGAAAGACAACGAGAAGGATAATTAGTCTTGAAAACCTACAAGAACAACGATTGGTGATGAGTATTTAGACAAAAAATATCTGACTAAACATATTCACACTTGCATCTGTTTTAAAAGCTCACCAGGTATTAACAATATATAACTGTGTCTGAATTGTTAGCAGCTCCAAGACCTGAAAAAGTGTATCTGCACAGTATTTAGAGATAAACACTCTTACTTTTCTGAAATATTCCTCCACACACGTAGGACTAAAACACAGAAGTTGCTGGACGTACGTGGTAAGTCCTGCAAGCTTTGCCTGGCTGCTAACGTTACAAAACACATTACAACTCTAAAACATTTCTCTCCTCCTTCCTCCACTACTATTTATCTTGAAAGAACATTTCTTCAGAAACTTCAATAAGATAGAGGTTTAACAGATATCGAGCCTCTTTGAACAAACTCCGACATTAGCAGAGATTCACAATAACGAGAAGCAGAATGAGCACACCGAGGAGAACGCAGTGCAAGGTGCTCATTAAGCACAACTTACAGCAACACTCGTGTGATTGCACCAATTTTAAGTTTTAGCTTAACTATTGCCCTCGCTGTATCAATTTTAGCGGACTCCATTGTGGTGCTTTATATTTTGTAACTGTTAAAAAAAATCCACGCTATTTTAAGCGTTTCTCAAAACAATTTGACTGTGAAACATTTTCCCAATAGTACGGCAAAAGCAGGCACGTTATTCAGCAAATGAAGCTGCTTTCGTTTTGAGCATAGGGAAGCACCCTTCCTCTATTTTACGATCCAGCTCCCACAGGGGCTGACGGGCTGCCTACACCAGGGTCACCCAGCCTCCACGCCAGGGCTGCGAGCGGTCCTCCAGCCACTGGAGCACAATTTGTTGTTACCAGTCATTTAAACTATGGTGTTTAAGTTGTTACCAAGCATGTTACTACTTCTCTGCCTCAGTGCCAAACAGCAGAATATAAGAATATCCAGGGATTTTTTTCTCCAAGGTATTAGTTACTTTAAATAAATAAAACTATTCCAGATCCTGAGTAGAGGGATAAAAATATTAGATTAGGTCTTACACCTTTGCCCAGTTTCCAGCTCAGTCTCGTAGCTTTGGTGCAACTTTGGGACATTTAGCTAATCCACCCTGTATTTATTAACAGCTGCAAAACAATACAGATGCAATATTACACCTCTGTTACACATCAAGCACATGGGACAATTCCTGCATCCCACCAGCAGTTACAGCTTCCCAAACCCAACACATGTGATCCAAGGTGCCACATCCCCAATTCTCACCAATTTCTCTTCCTGATTATTTCCTATTTTGACACCACCTAACCCTGTCCTGCTGTTTCCAATGCAAGTTTACAGTTCTTCACTCTTGCATAGAGCAAGGTGCTATGGGATGCCAAAATGTCTCAGAGCTCCTCAATATTGCATCTGCTGACAAATCTGATGGAAAAAAAAATTGATTGATTATTAAGCACTCTGGAACTGAATCCTTCCCAGGACAAGTCAGTGGATTTGTATTTTTGATGTCTCTGCTACATTCTGTGCTGCCTAGGTCTCTGGAAGCTATGTTACATACACCATCCTCAACATACATATCCTTGCAATAACCAAACTGTACAACACTTTACATACAGAGAATGTATGTGCACTACATATATAGTAGTGCATAACCTGCAAACCATGCGCACACATGTGCAAGTATGAAGCATACCTTCTATCTGGACTGACAGAAACAATTGTCTAGTCTGAAAACAGAGAAGAATGCAATTTTAAGACAGGTATTTCTATAGGATCTTTAATATCCCAACCAGACAGACCAAGGTAGTGCCATGATTCATACACATTGCATGGAGTGTCCCTACAACATCAGCTCCTGGAGTTTCAAAGCCAATGGTCCAGAGAGCACGCAAGTCATACATAAAATATTCTTTCAAGATAAAAAGCACATGCACCTACATTTGTTAAGGGAATATTAAGTAATGCCAGTGGAAAAGACACTGAAGCACCTAACGCTTCACAAACATTAAATGCAAATTTCCTCACTAGTTTCAGTGGGCTTTGAATAAAGTCTTTAGACTCATACATAGACCTCAATCATCCACAGATATCAGGAATTTCCTTGCACACAGACAGAAGGCACGAGGTAGACAGCCTTTTAGTGCCTTATTTCCAGAGGGGAAGGCAGTGAAGCAGCCCGTGCTTTTTTTGGACCATGAAAAGGAGCTCATTGTTAGATCATCACCCACGCACTGAAAATCAATGGTTTCATTAAAACTGATGATTCTACCCTCCAGAAAAAGGGCAAATCCTTTAAGATAACAGTGAAAGTGGTCCCAAACAGATCTGCAATGTTTTAAAGTAGACCAATTACCAAAACGCAAACATACGAATTCAGAAGAATTTCTTAGCTACAAACTTGGATCTCTACAAAATCGGCATTCTTAAGTTGTGAGGCCACAGAGTTAATTGACAGCATCTATTCAAAGGTTCTCTTTGTTTCCCAGAGGTCCACAACATTACGTTGGTGGGGGGTGGAAATCTGAGAAGAGCTGGGATCAACAGACATGCCAGCTATTGAAGTTCTGGGTCCTGCTTCATCTTGCTCATCTTCCAAAGTTATAGCCCCATTGAACCGAATCTCTGCTTGCTCCACCTCTATGTGATACAAAGTTTCTGCAGTCCTAACGACTTGTACATGTGGCACTGCACGCCCAGTGGGAACGAACGAGTGCCATGCTAGCTCTATGGTAAAGCATGTCATGAGGGAGGTTTCTTCTAGTTGTTTCTAATTTTCTCCTGAAAACACTGAAATCCTCCTAATACTGCACATTCAAAAGCAGTAGTATTTCTCGAAAGATGAGTTTTCACAGCTCCAAGCTATTTGGCATTCACCTCCCCCCATATAAAATTGTAATGGGTCCTACACTGGGGGCTCAAGTTTGGTTGCGTGACAGCCCTATCTAGTCTCCTAAGCCAAGCCTGAAGTAGAAATACCCCTATGAGGAGGGCTGGAAGAAGTGTAACCACTTAATGCAAAGCCTACTTCCCCCTACCTGCGTAGGCAAGTATTGCACACTTTGGTGGGATTCTCCAGGAAACTTAAAAACAAACAAACAAACAAACAAAACACCCCAAAAATCTCCCACTGAATTTCAGCAAGCTATTTATTTTCAGGTTTACTTGACAGCAAGTTAAAGAATTTGAATTTTGCCCCAATTCACATCCTACAGCTCGTGGGATGCAATTCCCTCTCTGCTTTGGGTCAGGTCCTGCCGAGACCCACGTCACAGCAGTAAAGGCAGATCAGGAAGCCAAATTTCGGCCTGGATCAGAGCCAGGCAGAGCCCAGCAGGTCGCGCAGGTGCAGGGGAGCGCCTACCAGAGCCAGCGTTGCGCAGGGCGAAGGAGAGCAACAATGAAAAGCTGCCTGCTCCCAGGCAACCTCCTGCGTATGCAAAGAAAAACTGAGATCAGGTGAGAAACAAGCGTTCGCAGCTTTTCCCAGAGGCTTCCTCTCTGCTAATGGATAAAGACATTCAGAGTCCCGGACTGGACACTGGTGGGGGGAACACAGGCCGCCTGGACAGGTGCTCTCCAGACACTGACCCTGCAAGGGCCATCGGTGGGGAACATCATGGACATCTACATCTGCCCCCAGCTGCATAATCAGTGTTATTCTGTCCATAGTGACAGTGTCACATGTCTCTGGGGTCACAGCAGAACCCCAAAACCATCAGTGCCAGGATGGGCACCAAATCAGACAGGAAGAAACAGAGGGGCATCTGCTACAGCTACTGACACCTCTGCTGCAGCTCAAGCGCACGTGTGCCAAAACCACTGCTCACCATCAGGATCTACATCGTCCATCTTTGCTTTGAAGTCTAACCGCAACTTATAGGTTAGCTGTGCTTGCATCATCAGGTCCTCTGCACAGGAACATCAAGAGCACCTACCACATGGAACGCTTAGGCCATAAGCAGGGCTCCCACCTACTACAGTAATACAAATAACAGCAAGTGGTCAAGCAACAGATGTCCTGGAAACATCTCTGATTTATTCAAATCCCCTAGTTGGACTTTCCAAATCCCAGTCTAAGAAAACCTACCGAACTACTTCTAAACAAAGTTTCTTTGACTCACACTCTGCTCTAGTCAACATTCATTTAATTCTAACATATATCGTCATGTATAAGTGGATTAACCAATATGCGGCATGGATAACTCCACAGCGAATGCACACATTGTGATCTTCAAAACAGAGCCCTGCATCTGCCATGAAAATTCATAATAGTCAACACTGTTCTGTTAATATAGCAGAATTTGTATTGCTAAAGTTCCTGTGTTTCCTTGAAAGTCTCCTACTCCACAGAGTGCATTAAAAAAAAAAAAAAAAAAAAAAAAAAAAAAAAAAAAAGTCAGACATCTAGATTCTCGGGAATCATCTAGACTACTCAGAAAAAAAAAAGGAAGAAAAAGCAGCTTGTAAGAGTAGTTCAATCAAAACAGGGTCTAGTTCTAGCTTCCATGGTTTTCTTCATCTTGCTTTTTCCATTTCCTACTGCTCAGAAACCTCCCTGTATTTTTCTTTATAGGGCATAAAAGCAGTTGAAGTACCATTTGAATTTTTGATCAGGTTCTTATAGCTTACTGAGAACAAAACACGAGAAATAATTAAAATCAGAGTCTAAAGCATCTTCTGACACAGCTTGCACTGAGCAGAACATCACTGTGTCCCAGAGCAGTCACACATTTAACAAGAATGACAAAAACAAGCATCTTTTCCTTCAGTGATGTTCTTATATAGAAGATTTGAATTTTCATTACAACCTAGAACCGTCAAGGTTCATCAAAAGGTCTGTGATCTTTCTAAGCAAGCCTGGACTTTGTTTGAGGGAAAAGGGGGGGGGGGGGACTATTTATGATTTTTGCATCAAAGTCATGTGAAATGTGTGGTTTTGCATGGCTTCAATTAGAGACTAGCCTGAGGCAGAAGAAGTTCAGATCCTGATCTGGATCCAGACCCACCCAAAGCTGAGGGACATTTCGACCAAGGCACTTGGTTCTCATCTAGCTCCAACTCTAGCGTAAAAGCCAGGTGGGACCCACTGGATTTCAGCAAGCCCCTACTCCAACTCAGATTTTGGCAGGTTTTCTAACTTGGCATGGCAATAGCAAGGTCCTTAGGAATTCTCATGGGGACTTAAACCCCTAAAACACTGTTTAAACCCCAGCAAACCAAAACGATGGCATCTTCCCAGCTCTCACAATTAAGCTTTAAGCCATAAGAAAAAAAGAAGGAAAAAAAAATCCCAAATTAACAGCCATATTGACAGTTTTATAGAGCCCTGAGGGCTCTCCATACATCCAAAGACGACAATGGAGCTTTTTTTAATTTAAGTGAATTAGCAATCAAGTTTCTAAGAAGGATTCGCTTAATAAATTAAAAGAGCAGAATTCAAAACAATTTCAAAAGTAATCCTTTGGCTATAAATCATTCTCTGTGCAGTGGAAAACTGGAACACTCTCATTCTGATGCTTGTCTTAATTGACAGTCATTTTTTTTTCTTTTAAAGTAATTATTATATTAGTGGGCATCACGTTGCAATAAACTAATGTTTCCATTGACTTCTCTTGGAGCAAGATAAACTCTTAATTTTCTTCTGATAATCCTAAAGCCTAATTTGCTACTTTTCCCGCCAAAAACAAGGTAGAAATGCTTCTAGAAGCTGTTTGGATCCTGCTGAGCCCCTGAAGGAAACAATATTCCCATTCTCCTGTCTTCTCTTCATCTTCTTCTAGCCTACTACTACCACCGAACCAACTCTCACACCAATTCAGCCTTCTGCATTTTGCACCGCGCTGCATGCAGCAGGATTTCAGAAGGCAGTTTCCAGGAAAGCAGGGTGAGCACATACTTTGTGATAATTAGCAGAGCTCCACCAGAGCCCAGATCTCCAACAAAGTTTTACAAGGTTTAAACTCACAGTTTCATAGTACAGATATTCTCACAAACAAAATTAAAGTCAATTCTGCAAACTATTTTGAGTGTTTATATGAAACTCCATGGAGCTACCATTAAAAGTGAATAATTAAAAGTGAAGACTTACAGACTCCTAGAAATCCACTCTCTTTAAAATGATTTCCTATGGTAATAGGCAATTCATTGCAAGGCCTTTGCACCTATTTAGGAACAGAGGCTTTCAAATCAGTGTCAGTGGAGCTATAACAGATTATGCCAGGAAAGTTTCAGCTGCTCTGCCTTGAGTACGTTTCCAATTCATGTCATTTCATGCTTTCAGCCCATCATTGTGACTTGGTGAGGAAGGGAACATTTCTTGTTCCCCTCGTTCTACGTTTCTCCTCCCAAGCTTTCCCCCCCGACACACATCCCTACTCTAGGCTAGGAGAAAAACAGAATCTTGTTAAAGTTTCTCATGGAAAGCAGAAAGGGAAAGAGGACCATCTCTCTAGGGGGAGGACAAGTGGACACAGCACTTGCTGAGGACACGGTGGGATCCTTTGCATGGTACCAACTGTGCCCTGGAGTGCCTCTGAGACCAGCAGCAAGCACACTACCTGTCCTAGAGCAGCTCCTCCATTTCCACTCTTGAAAAGGTCTGCTTAGTGTTTAAAAATGGTCAAAACCAGGTGCCACCACCGCTACCCCCCCCCAAAAAAAAAAAACAACCATTAACCACAGATTTGAACTTGCCTCTTCCACACTCCAAGCAAACATCCCAAAACATCCTCCTCCTAATACGCAGGTAGTTACACAGATAAAAATGGACCAAGATAGAGACAGTCGAGGATGTCTAGTCACAGCACTGGTCCAGGGGACCCAGAGAGGAGCCCCTTTTCTGAACCAGTAGGGGTGTTCCCCTCTCTTGTCCCACCAGGGATTCCACTCAGGATCAAGCAACTTTCCTGAGAAAACAGGGTGCACTTCCATAAAAAAACATCTGTTGAGCCCAGCTGCCTGGGTCTGACAGGAGCTGCGTTTCATTAAAAACCACACATTGCTCTGTTAGGACTCGGGAGGGGGGAGAAGAAGGGGGTGCACACTGCCTTTATATAATTCACAACACGAACTCAGATAGCAAAAGGTACCAAATCCTTTAATTAAAAGGCTAGAACTGTCCTGGTGTAACTACACTGCAAAGCAACGAGCACATTTCTGTTTAAATGAGCACACTGAGGTTCCTGTTATGTTAACTGATGACTCTGGAGTTTAGGAATTGCCAGTGCATCACGTAACGTACTAAATGCACAATTCAGTACTACAATATTCAGAGTACCTAAATAAAAATCTAACAGATAATCATTTTTGTCACTTGCAGTCATGTTAGTTCTCAGAAATACCCAACTATCTTTGCACATTATATTTTAATCATCATTCAGTGCAAACAAATATGTCTGTTCACTAAAGCTGATTATTCCTGCAGTTATGCTCTTCTCTTCTCTCCTCCCAAAGCACAACCAGAAGTTGTGCCATTTAAACCGCTCTTTTTAGAAAATCAGGCAAAGCATCTCAGAAATGCACCAGAAAAACAGTATTTTTAAAAGCTTTACTTGTTTTGTATATTTACTTCAACAGGGAGCATCTCAACGTGGAACTAGAATGAGCACAAAAGACAGAGGATTTGCTGCAGCGCGGGCAAGCGCCGCCGGCTCCGGACGCTGGGGCTCCCGCAGCTGTGCCAAGAGCGGAGCCGGCTGCGGCGGCAGCCTTGGAAATGGGAGGAACCACTCAACGGGCTTCATGGAAACGCTTCCAGGAAGAGTCACGTGGGAAGGCTCGCAATATCTCCGCATCAAAGGGACTGACGCCCCTTTGGAAGGGCAGCGCCGACTCTTCCAAAAGAAGGACGCATTTGTCTCCCAGAGCATCTCTAGGGCAGCTCTACTGCCCGAGGATGAAGCACAAAAATATTGCTGCAAATCCATACAAAACTTCTTTTAATTGAAAGCTAAAACAAAGGGAAAAAATTAAATTCAATCACCATTCTCCTCTCTCCATTAAGGATGCCTCAGTTTAACTCACAATTTGCAAGAACACTTGGCAAGATTAGCAAGTTTCCCCAGCTAAATCTATTTTCCCCGACACCTTGCAAAGCGGCAGCTTGAAGGCTGACGCTGTGTTTGGCGGCTGAATGGGCGACCCTGCCGTACACACTGACCCAGAGATAAACTTTGACCCGATGTTTGCTAATAACACTTCTTCTTAAGATGCCTTGTTTCTTTTATGAACTACTGCTTGACTCCCGAATCCAGAAGCTGACATGCATTAATATACATCTCTGGGTGCCCTTTGACTCGGCCATCGAGACCCTTTGACCCCAGACTTGATTCCTAAACCCTGCCAATTGTTTGAAAATGGAAAAAACTTATTTTCTAGTAATAATTAATTTTGGTCATGTTTTATTAAGCATTTCTCTCATCTTTTTAACTTGTTTTCATTTGAATTGAAGTATAACAGATGTTTGTTTCATTTAGCAGTTTCCTGACTGCAAAAAAGTCTAACGATACTCACTTAGAGTTTGATCCTTTGTTTTCAAGCTTTGTTAAATTCCCAGTAATAACTCAAGTGTCTCAATGCCTTAAAAAAAGAGCCTATGAACAATAACATTTTCTAAAAAGTCTCCTTTCTGCACCACTTTCCAGATTTATCTGTGTATTTCTACAACTTAAGAATTTTTTTCAGGTACCATTGTAACACACTTCAGATGCAATCCTGCAGCCATGAAAGTCAGTGACAAAACTTGGCTCTGGCAGTCAATGCCAGTTTCTAGCCAACGCCTGAAACTTTTAGACTGACTTCTTGAAAGGAGAAATTTCATTCTGCTTCTATGCAAGGAAAAAAAACAATATATGTATTATATATACATATTAGTGTACTGGGAGGCATAGTGTAGAGCCCCCACCTCGACCGTGCCTGTTTGCTGAGGCATGTTCCCTGCTTCCTGCTACGTTCCAAGATGGAAATTTCTAATTCTCGGAATCATGTTACTTTATGGCAGAAATTGCTGCACTTCTGCCTGGTTTACATCAGGCCTGAGAGATCGCACAAAGAGCGAAGGCTTTCCAGCACTTAGATGATGTATCAAGTGTACTCCGCACACACAGCATTAGAGCAATCAAGGCCCGGGAAGGAACACCAGCCAACAAAGCCTCCAGTCTCGAGAGTGAGCGTGGGGACATGGCAAACAAGAGTTTTTGGCAAAAAAGCAACTAGCCTTTATTTTTATTCATAAAGCTCAATAGCACCTAAGCAGTTAATGATGTTACATCCTTAGAGCTGTTCCGTTTTTTTTTCCTCTTGCTAAGCACAAATATTTCCCTGCAGCTCCAAGCAAACCTTACTAAATGCATTCTCAAGAAATAAACAAAAAAAAAAACAAACAAAAAAAAACCCAATGAAATGCAAGGATATAGGAAAATATAAAGAGAGGGGATACATCCAGTATTTGAACCAGCAAGGAAAGGGAGGAGCCAGTTTAGAGGAAGATGCACTCTGATTCAGCTTCTTGCTGCGGTAGGCTGAAAGAGACCTACTCAGCGGACATCGGAGAAACCCGCTGAGAAGCTCAATGCTCCCAAGCATCTCCCCATATTTCAAGGATGGTAGTTTTGCTGTGAAAGCAGTGCACTGGAGCTGGCGTGAGAAGCACTTGGCTGCCACATCCTCAGCAGACACCTGCTGCATGGAGCACCCAATTACTCCCCTGGACCGGGTGAGCAGATGGATTTCCGTAAGACTAAAGCATGACCAAAGACAACTGCAAATGCTCAAGGCCTGGCCCATGCAGCAGCCAGCTAACGCATTTTGCACTGGAGCCTGCTCAGTTTTGTTTCCTCTAGATCTGAAATCTAAGGAATGAGTGAGGGTCCCTGGAGCTAGTGGGACTCCTAACTTACCTAGAGCACCAATTCAAGCAGCCTGACTCCGTTGTGCCAGAATAGGGTATTAAAACACTGAACTATTTGTTTCATGCTTAAATTATATATAATACACACCACTGTATTTTACAGTAATGCTTTCTATTTTCTAGGCAAAAAGGATAGGATTTTTTTCCCCCAGACATAAGGGTAATTAAAAAAAAATAAAGAAGAAAGAATAAGTTCCTCATACTTCTACCAAGTCAGGAAAGAGCAAAAACACTAAGAAATCCCTCGTGAAGCTACACGAAGGAGATAGTCAGATGCCCCCTTCTAGTCCCTTTTCCTTCAGTATTTCAGCTCTTCTTCATCCAATGACATTGGAAAGAAAAATGGACAAAACCGGCCCTGGGCAACCCACCCCACAGATTCCTTATGAAATTGTCTGGTTTTAGGTCAGACCCTCAACTTTGTAATGAAACCTTTCCACTGTACTCAGTGGAATTCCCCCCAAAGAGTCATCTTCACACTCTGGATACTCCGGTAACTCTCTACAGCCTGGTCAGCTGACCCCATCCGGCCTGTCTGTGCTCTGCTCATAACGTGGAAACTATTGCTTCCTCTTTTCCTTCCTGCACTCCGAATTTTAGATTAGCAGAGTTTAGTAAGCTGGTGCGCTACCAAAGAACATACTGAATAACCCCGTTGAGATACGCTCCAACCTGCCCTTCTCAGGCAAACAAGGTTGCCACCAGGGACTCTTCTCTCTGCAGCAGAAGTTAAGATAATATTTGGATGCAGATTAAAATCAGCAAGACTTAACAAAACAAGACCAGCTCCAAACACCATGGCAGAGGCCCTCCTTGGCCATACACCCCACCCCAAGTCCAGCTGGAGCTGGGAAGCAAGGCAGTCAGCATTGCCTGAGGTTTCTTGCCCTTTCCAGAAATCCTCTCTATTTGCATCATTAAAGGTTGTGTAACAATATTTTATCAGTTTTGGTACATTCAGAGGGATTCCTATAACGCCTTGCCCTCCTCAAGCTTTAGTACTAATAAAGTTCTCCTCTGAGGGGCCTGGTCCGAACCCTTTCAAAGCCAAAAGCAATTAATAGATTTAACTTCAACAGTTTATAGATAAAACCCTACAGAGACCAGGAGGGACACGCACAAAATAAGAGGTCATTGGTTCCATACAGTTATTCCAGCTGAAATTCTTAGACAGTGAAGTGTTCATATAGTGCTATTTTTTTCTATTAATATGTATTGAGCTTTGAAACTATGCTGTGCCTGATGTATATAGGAATTCTTCCTCCTTTCTTCTTTCTAAAAGAAAATTCAGTGGCCGCTATAAAAGAAAAGTTGACATTTCTTCTTGTGTGATGGCAGAATCCTTCATACAAGCACAACCACACTGAATACTCTTTTAGCTTATTTGTTAGACTGAAGTTCAAAGGAGCATGCAACGTAGCCAAGAAAAAAAAAATCCCTCTGGTTAAAATTTAGCATGCAAGATCTCAACAAAAGTGATTTTTAATTGACTGTGCCAATGCTTTTGTTTTCTCAACAACAGCGACAAAAAAATGATTTTTTCCTTCTCCCCCACAGTAAACCACTACCAGCTGTTGATGGAGAATTTATTTTAACATGCGTTAAGTCATATTGTACATTGTCCACTTCATGTGTGTAGGGCTTTTTGATACAAAATTCTTTTACTATTTTATACCAATAAATCCCAAAGTACAAGCCCTAAACTCTACTACAAGATTGGGCTATTAACACAAGTGGGATTCCAGGCAAATAGGATTGCACTGGAGCCTAACCTTACTTTTATGCAAAGACAATTGCAGCATCAGGCCCAAATTCCAATACAAATTCTTCCTGCAGATTTTGCCCGTGCAAAAGCAACAGCCAGTCCTTCCAATCAAATTCCATTATGCATTTAGAAAAAGATACAAATAGTTAATTAATGCTGTAAAATTTCTTGTATTTCAAGACGATTCTTGCCACACACTTCTCTCCATGTGTCTATTATTACACAATTCTCCGCAGCAGCTGGATCAAGACTAGAGTACTTCTCTACTGTAAAATTCATTATTATTTACTTGTTTCAGTAATGACGACAACTTTACACAACTGTAGAGATAAACTCAGGAATTTTTCTTTAAGCCAGAATCCTAAAATATGCCTGTTTATGGGCACATCCATTTGTGCAAATCACATACTTGTTCTGTATGTGTAAATTCAGGCCAGTGGAAAATTAAGCCCCATGGAGCTAATTTAACCAACAATACATAGACGACTGTGAAGAAAGGCTGAAACTTTGTCCTTAATTTACCCTGTTGGGGCAAAATAATGCAGGAGTCTGGTACCGTGTGTGCTACAGTGCTTGGGTACAACAGTGTATGCTAAGGAAGAAGCATTTCAGCCTCAGCTCTTAATCTCGTTGTTTATTGTGGTTTAAAGTCGGACCCTTAATGTTGAACGTGGTTGAAAACGGCATGTGGAGGGACGCGAGAGAGAAAACAGCTCTGGCAGATTTGTAAATGTGTTTGTCTTTAAGGTTTATTCCAGGGGAAGCCATGCATGCCCTCGCTTGCAGCATGTGCAACCCCTCAGGAGGATTTTCAGCCTCCTAATGCTCACATTCTGCGTCCCAGGTTAATCGGGAAGGGCTTTTTGTTGGTTTTCTACTAGCAGCTTGCCTACAATCCTCCAATCCACCCACTCTTTATGTATATATGTTGAATAATTATGAAGCAGTGAGTATTTATCACCTTTTCTGAGCAGTAAGCAGAAAGAAATACAATACTATTACTTCCAGCTACTGGCTTTCCCAAGATAATTAGATAACACAGTGGACTGAAGCCTTGGGTAGCCCAATGCTGTTCAAGTTAAGTGATTGACATGCCTCTGTCTGGCTGCTCTATTAACTGTTTCATTTTGTTGCTATTTGCAGTTTGCTTGGCTAATACTTCGAACAAATACAGACTGTTTCTTTAGCCCCTTTTTTCTCTTTGACCTTCTCCTGCCCATTTTCTTTGAGTCACTTCAAACTGCCTTGAAAAGGCCTGTTGAATGCGCACAGTCCATCAGAGTCCCAGGTTCATCCCATTCCTTGCCCTGAATGCTTTACTTCAAAGATGGGCCGCATTCTTTAATTGCCCTTTGAATTAATATCAAAGGGTCACAATGCGAGTGCCAAAAGAGAAAGAGGCTTTAATGAAGCAAAGAGCTGCCATTCATTTGCAGATAAGCACGTTTTTATGCCTGACTGGTCACCATGGCTAAATGCTTCGTGAAGAGGAGGCAGGGCAAGGCAAAGAGACTTTTACTTAAGTGGTGATTACTTCAAACAAACAAGAGTAAACAAATAAAAACACTAACGTCCCGACAGCAGAAAATAAGTTAGTATGGCTGCATGTGTTAAAAAACAACCACCATCCTATTGTGCTGATACGGCCATTAACCCTTCGCAAAATCCCGGGGCTTAGCTTTGCAGAGCTGCAGCGCAGCCTCTCCTCTAGCCCCGTTTCCCTTCACTTCCTCAATTTTTTTTTTTTTTTTTTGGCTTAAACTTTCACTGTTGGTCCCAGCCCAAAGACACACAGTTGTTTCATACCTCTGGAAACAACTAAATTTAAAAAGAGAAGAAAAAAAGGCAATCCATCTCACTTTTGGAAGAAAATATAATGAATGGGCAAGTTAACTTTGCTTTTCCTTTTTTTCTTTTTCTTTTTTTTTCTTTCTTTTTTTTTTTTTTTTTTTTNTTTTTTTTTTTTGAGGCAGGACATGTTCAGTGGTTTGTATTTCAGTGCCTGCAGAATAACAATCTTTATACATAAATCACTTACTGTTTTGCACTTTGCTAATACGTTCAGTACTGTGATAAAGTGTGAGACCGTTCGGCTTTCTTAATTGCCTAAAGGTCCCTGATATTTTGTTTTCGGTTTCAGTACGTGGGGATTTTATTTGGTTGACTGGTTGTTTTTGGTATTTGAAACCTATGAAAGCTGCACTAAGAAAACTTACTCAGCTTCTTAATCCCACCAACGGAGAGATCCATTTTCTCTTTAAAATACCAAGAATATAAAATTAAAACGAGAAGCCTTAATGTATATTGAAATGCAATTACAGTCACTGCAAGTATACAGAAGCAACAAATTCACAGGTGTCCTCTTTAAAAGTTTTGTCTTATTATTTATAGACTCGGCCTTCTCTTTGCACAGAAGTAATAACTTACTTAACAAATACAAGGTTGTTTTACTGCAGAACTATTCCCCATGAA
Organism: Rhea americana; assembly: GCF_003343005.1. Taxonomy (NCBI): domain Eukaryota; kingdom Metazoa; phylum Chordata; class Aves; order Rheiformes; family Rheidae; genus Rhea; species Rhea americana. Next base: position 3,062,877 of record NW_028185483.1, read on the forward strand.
AGAGGATTAGCTCTACTCTTAACAGTTTAAAAGTGCTTTATAAGTTCATGCACATTAGGAATTGTGCCAGTATCTCGTAACTAAGAAGGCTGTAGACAGTCCATAGAAACACTGGCCATGTTTTTAGCCTCAATCCTTCAAGAAGTATTTCTCATTAATATCACAAACATTTAAACCTAACCCTAATCATAACCTGCCCCAAGACTTTGCCTTGCTGGAGCCTCCTGCCCCGGTGCTTTCAACCCCTCTGCCTTCACCCTGCTGCTTCCTGCTCACCAGGGCGCCCATCACCGCTCACCAGCCCCAACATCCATCGAAACACAAAGAACTCAGACCTTCAACATCCAGCCCAGAAACTCAGCACTGACAAATACTGGAAAAGTAACTTGCATTGGAGACACAGGGAAGAAGCGTAGTTATGAAAAACGAGCAGCAGAAAAGCAGAAGGGCATCAATGGCGGAAGAGTGGCAGAAGCAGCAGAATGTGCCAAGCCGGGAGCTTGAGCGCTAGCACCAACAGTTACATTGCATCTTGTGTGAGGTTAGAAGACCATAAGCTGAGCAACCTCTGAAACGGCTTGATTGTTTATTCCAACGTCAATGCCATTACCAAAACTTTTAGTTTTTGCTTTTTTGCACTATCCTCATTTGCAATTCTCCTTTAAAGCAATCTAAGATCCTAGAATTTTAGATTAACTCTAAAAATCTATCCCAGAGATTTATTTCAGTAGATGTAATATAAAAGAATGACACCAACTTGGTACTAATGTTAGACACTGCCGATTTTGGAAGCATTATGTTTTGTAACACATTTCTACATTAAAAAAAGTTAAATAATTGATTTCCCTTATATTTCCCATATTGCACACGGTTAACTCCACTGTCATTCAAATGCTGATGGATAGCTCTGTGCATGAGGCTAGATTACACCTTTAGCTGGTAATGACAGGCACCTTGTCCTACCTGGAAGCCACAGCTGCTGCCTTGAGGGTGCATCAGAACTGAACAAGCATCACTGATAAAATGGGAGCCCAGCAAGGCCACCATGCAATGCCAGGGCTGACTGCGCAGCTGGGCTCGCAGCACCTGCCCGAGCACATGCTGGCACCTCGCCAAGGCCTCAGCCCCAGAGAAAAGCCACTGGTGGGTTCAGCCTGGCGCAACCAGGTCCACCAGCAACATCAGCACCGTGGCCACTGCCTCCCCTCTCACTCCATGCCGCAGCACAGGTGCGGGCATCGAGAGCGTCCTGGTGGGACCACCAGCATCTCAATCTCACTGAGAGTCCAACACCCACCCCACCCCACATACTAATAGCCACAGTTATCACATTTCTGGAAATAATTGCTGACCACGTTAACTACCCTCTCTTGGCTAGCAGGGCAATGGTGGTTTGCAGTTTGTATAGACCTCCTTTAAAACAAATTGCTCTTTTTAATGAGCACACCATCTAAAAGTACAGCAATGTGTCACAATTTTAATTGTTGACTGTATTGTATTAGTAGCATATACTAAGCTAGATCAGGAACCGCAAGACAACCATAGCTGCCCTTCACATTTGGAACATGCTAAAAAAACAACCTAGTAAGATACAATAAATAGTTTAAATGTAGAAGATGAAATCATTTAGATAACAGTACTTTATCCTCATACATTCAAAAGACAGAGAAAAATGGATTTCTTTATTAAATTAACTCCTAGCTTTGCCTGATCTGTCACTGCATCTTTGACCAGCCCATACAACAAAAAATCAATGTTATAGTCTATTCTAGAATGGTTATTGCTAACTGAAAAACAAAACAGAAAATAGTCAAGCTATCTGGCATATTCACTATTAATCATACTCAAGTTATCTGTCTTTTACTATTTTCAAGTTTAGTAGTAAATGCTATACAAAGTAATTCAGTACTGACAGCAGTTTTATGTATATCTAAACAAAATAAGGCAAAATAAAATGCACGTAATGAACAAATAAATCAAAGTATAGAGACTTCCATGCTTCTTAGTCACCATCTAAAATTACACTCAGGACTTTGAGTGAAAGCACTCAATTAAAATTTGGAGGAAGAGCAATCCCAATGCAGCAAAGTCCCAGTTACAGAAATACAGAGTCTCAAAGCCAACACATCCCAAACTTCACTACTGAGAGTGATCTCCTGGCCATATCAGTAACTAATTAAAACCCAGATGTTAAACAGAGTCAGCACATTCCCCATACTGCACTCAGACTGAGTGCAGAATAGCCAACCCAAATAGCACTGCCATTCAGACAGTCTACAGTTCCTGGGGGCATCACACCACCCACGGGGCTCCTCGGGGCACAGCGCGGGCTGGAGGGTCCCAGCCCCTACCAAACCCCACAGCTCCCCTCTCATTGCCCTCGGGAGTCCTGGCACAGAAATTCAACAAAACCAGAGTTAAGATGACCAGACAAATTGTCATCTGATTTTAAAGATAAACTAGATTTTGGAAAAGACGACTTTCAAGTTGAGGCTCAATTTCTAGCAGCGCTGAGCTTCATGGGAAAGCCCGATTAAAATCCCAGAGATGACCTCAAACCCGCTGCTGGCCCTCAAGTCCATGTGCCACAGGGCAGTCCTCCTCCCAGGGCTCCTGCTTGCATCAGAGGCCAGGCCTTGGAATGGCTCAACGACTTCACATAAATTTTAGAAAATTTTGTGTTTAGTTTTGAGTTTATGAATTTCAGCCTTACCATTCAATTTCTAGCTGTTCCAAAGTTGTCAGGAAGGGGGGTTGTGTGAGTGCTTGAAAACCAAAACAAAAGAACCCTCTCTTTTCCAAGACATTTCATGGTACATCTGCTTAACCTTAAGTCCAAATGAACAAAAGAGTTCGCGGGTTTTTTGGTCTGGAAATATTCAATAAGTGACAAACTTATCAAAAAGCAAACACTTCAGACAGTTGCAGAAAAGGGGCCTTAGCCCAGCTTCTAGTTTTCACACGTTCTAAGCAACCATCTTCAAGGAAAATTCAGAGCC
>NW_028185483.1:3068375-3076020 GCF_003343005.1 Rhea americana
ATTCAGACACACTTTATCTCAATAAAATCAATGACTCAATCTTCATTTTTTCTCAGTTTAAGAGTTTTTAAATTACAAACAAAATAAAGTTAGCGAACTGAAATGTTCAGTTCTGCACATTGTTGAAGCGAGTTATTTGATGCGACCTGAATTCCTCCTTTTTGTCCTCTCCAGAGGCTCTAATTGCCACAATTGGACAGAGTTTCAATCTCAACAGACCTGTGTCTTCCCAGTGAACTGCTCCGAGATTTCCTGATCAGCACAACCTCCCAATAGCGAGAAAGACAATAGCATGAAATATTGCAGCGGACATTAGCAGCGTTCACATGGAGTGCTGCCAGAAAACTGTCTGGGAGGATATAGCCTAGTTTACTAAATTATCCATCATGCATAGCATATGCATAGGGTTGGGTTTGGTTTGAAACTCCCCCCCCCCCAGCCCCCTGTAATTTGGTGAGACTTTAATGAGTGTTGACAGCAAGCCCTCTGAGCAGCAAAATAAGTTTTCTTAAAATACGCACAAATCCCTCCATTTGTGTCTTTTTACTAACTAATCAGGGCAGATAGAGATTTGCTCAGTTACGAACGCACCTCTTGGGCGAGCACAGGACGTGTCTCCCGGCAGCAGGAGCACGGTGCCCGGGCGGATCCGGCTCTGGGCATCGCTCCCGGCACTCCCTCACACTCCTCACCACCGCGGCCGGAGGAGCACGAGCATCAGGCTAACGCCCACTGCGCCGCTTTGCGATGGGCTGCATCAAAAGCGGCCAGAAATCGCTCAGACTTAACCCAAAACATACATGCTCTTCAATCCGTTAACTTGTCTTATGGAACTAAACAGAATAAAGATCTTCTCTAACCATCAACTAGTATCCCCAACCAGGAAAAAAAGTAGGGGAGGCCATAAAACAATAATAAATGAAGCAGCTTGGAGGCACAGAACCCCCTACGTGGGGACGCAGCCTCGGCGACGGCCCTCTGAAGAGGGAGCTCAGCACCCCAAGCTCAGCGCCCCGAGCCACACCGCCTGGTCCCGCTCCCTGCCGGGACCCCAGCCCACGCACGCGGGGCTGCACGAGCTGGTCTTTAAACATACTCGATGCTCAGACAGTAGCACCGTGCCTGCGTGGAAGCACAAATCCGTAACGCCATTTCTGCTCGTTTCCCAGGCGCGATCGGATTCGGCCACTATCGCAAATCCTGCTGGCTTCCTCTTTCTTTGCAGCCTACCAAGCTGGTAGGAGATTAAGAGTAGTTCTCCTAGGAAGGTCTGCGCCAGCCACAAGCTAACTACAGAAATCCACAGGGAGAAGGAGACAACAGTAACGAAGGAGCTTTTAAACAACTCTCCCGCCAGGAAAGCCAAGGGGAGCGCACCCAGATGAACGGCTAACGGCGTCCCGAGTACCTGCATAGCAGCGCCTTGTCAGGCCCGTTCTCAGCCTTTTATTCTGCTCCGTACCCGGAGAACACTCTACTCTGCGAGTGCCTGTGGCTCTCTGCAAGTCGTAAGCGTCTGACGAAAAGCGGCAGCAAACTGAGAATCTCTAAGCAGCAGCAAACTAAGAATCTCTCCTGCTCCTGAACTTCCCTCCACCTCAATTTCTGGCAGAATTGCCAATGATTTAAGTTAGTGGAAGGAACAGAATAAAAACAATACCCTGAATTTAACTAGTACACTTTTCTATCAAGGATGTCAAAGAAAAATTTATAAATAACTATGTTGGAGATGACAATGCAGAGACACAATGGAGTTTAGAAGTGTTGTATTCAAACTGCAAGAGTCCAGAAATGCCCTGGGTGCACAGGAACCCCAGTTCTCTAACTTTTTCAAGTCTATGTTTTAAGCTGATGCAAAAGAGCAGGACAATCACCCAATCCCCCTACGTCAAAGATCGCCAGCTGAGAACAGAAGCAGAATCCAAGATGTCCTGTATTGAAATCCCAGGGAATGTTCTACTAGTTCCAAACCTCCTGCTCCATTTTCAGCTTTAATCTGTATTTACTCTCACCTTTCATCTTTTCTTCTAAAATAGAAGATAAAATTAATCACATTAGATTCTTCACATAATTGACTTTCCAGGATTTTTTTTAAGGGCATTATGTTTTCCTGTCAATACAACCAAAACAAATAGCTTGCAGTAAGGTGCATCTAATTTTTTTTTTTTTTTAATACAGAATCATCCATTTAGACAGCTTTTTTTGCCGCTGTGGCTCATACTTTGTTCAGCACTTCTTTGCTGAAGATGAGTGCCCACGTTTGCTTTGCTAACTCAGACTCTTCCACTAATGAAGCTGAACTTACCTGGAATCATCACTGCAGTTGTTACTCCTTTTTTCCATTTGAGGAAATTTTCCCTTAGAAAAGAATTTCAATAGCCATGGGAACCCTGCTACTAGCAAGTTTAAGCCAATAAACAGTAACCTGTGTTTTCTAAGTTGCCTTCCCCGACTGCTTCAAGGCTGCCCATAGACCTTGTCTGCGTAAACGGTGCAATGTGTTCATAACAAATATTGCAGCCTAAACCTCATGGAAACCCGGCTTCCTTCAAACGGCTTGACCGGAGGCAAACGGGCTGATGCCAGAGCCTCGTTCCTCATTCCCGAAGCCACTGGGCCACAGCCGGGCAGCACCGCCAGCTCGTTCGCAAGCACCAGGTCCTCTCCCACGCTGGGGTGGGTGAGGACGCGCACGGAGGAGAGGGGCTGACACGGCCACTCGGGCTAGAGCGCGCCCAGAAGCTGGCCGGCTCAGCGGGAGGGTGAGCGGCGTTCAGCCGCCCTTCGGCTTTGCGGCGTGACCTGCTCCACGCTGCTCGTCTGGGAAGTCGGAGCAGCCGCGCTCCCCGCGCTCCCCGTGGTCGGCAGGCGCAGGACGTCCCTTCTGCGCGCCTCCGCACCCCCGCCGTGCCGGTAGCACCACGTGCTGCTCAAACCCATCTCTAATCTAGTGTAAAACGATGATAGGCTCGTGCATTCAACACCCTGGAAAATAAATCCTCGGGTAAGAAAACCTTTCAGTTTTCAAAGTGGAAACGATGACATAAGTCACGCTGAAGACCTTTTCGGGGAGGTTATTTAGAGCTTCTGTTTCCTGCTGCACAGCTCTCCCCAGTACGTTTGCGTACCTACCGGTGAACATCAAGTTCAGCGGCTGCCTGAAAGCACAGCAGTAAAACCCCTGTAACTAGCTATAGTAAAACCCTGTAAATTGCCTTTTAGATCAGAAGATAGCCCCAAAGCGTTTGGATAAGGAGTATTTTCTAGAGGCAGAGAAATGGATCATCTTCCCCAGGAGCACGTTTAGAAACGTGCTTCCTTGTCCACCCCACGCGAGGTCCCCCAGCAAGCCAGAAGGGGGATTTCTGAGCAATCCTCCCAAACGAGCAGTAACACTCTCATGAAACAGGACGGCGCAGTAGCTCCCGAGGAGGTGCATCAGCTCTGCTGGAAAGGGAGCTAGCACCGAAGGGGTACCCGAGCGACCCAGCTGCTCGGCACCTGCTCGCGCCGCCCCCGAGTCCCATCGGCATCCCCACCCCCACCCAGGAATACCAGAAATGCCCCATTTCCAAATAAATAAAATAAATTTAAAAAACTCTCAAACAGGTTAGGGCCTGATCCAAACTCAAGTACTGCCATTGACTTCAATAAGCTTTTCTGAGGTTTACAAGAAATCTCACATGCTTGATACCACTAATTAGGAGTGCTAATTAGGAGCGTAGTATTAAAAAAAAATCATAATTTTACCGTTAAAATTTGACTATGATAGTGCCATTTTGCTTCCAGCTCTAGAAGCCAGTAAAACTGTATTTGTATCAGCAGCTCTGAAAGAAATCAGACCTTGTGCAACTACAGCACAGCTTTCACAATATGGCATTAAAAAAATAAGTAGGAGCTGACAAGCTTAAGCCAGCCAATCAGCTGGAACTGGCTCTTCAGCTTTTTGGCTCGTAGCTGTACATCCAAGCCACCGTTTCTGTCTGTGAGAAGGAACGTTTATGAAAGAAAGTACAGATTTTTATTTTTTAAAAAAGTTTAAAGATAAACCAAAGCAGCTCATCTCCAATTCATCTGCATAGCACAAAACACCACCACTGAGAAAAGCTTTATATTTCATACAAAGATTTTAAAAGCTAGTTCTGAACTGCAAATACTAGCAACATACAACACGCAAACATTTGAACCACAATGGTCTCCTTTTCTGCCCAATTCACATTAGTGTTTTAACACACACATTAGTAAAAATCCTAATTTAAAGAAAAACTCTTAAAAGTGTTTTAAGCAGCTATGCTGAAGCTATAAATGATAACATTTGTGCTGAATGCAACAGCAACACCCGCTTCTAGAAGAAGAAACAGTCTGAGACCTGTATCTGTCACAGCCACATAAATTTCAAGCATCAAGTATTGGCCAGAATTATTTGCCAGAAGTATTCAATAGCTTTTCCATACCACATACTTTAGAAAGCAGCACTCTGTTCATGGACAGCCCAGCAAAACCAGCAAGAAATGCACATCGATAGTTGCTGCACCCCAGTAAACACATTGGCACTCACAACCACCATCTAAATTGGGGAAATATCCCTCAGTTCACAAGCTTAGTCCCAGACCGTACAAGCTATTGATCTGCTTTCACTCTAGATCATAGCAATAAAAAAATATTTAAAGGAGAAGCTAAATCCTACCTACATCAGGGCACACCATGGCCCTGGGGATGGGATGCCTCTGTCACTCTGCGCAGCAGCCACGCTCTTGCTTTTGCTGCAAAATCTCTGCTTCTCCACATTTACGGTGGCGAGAGACAAGCAGCAGCAGCCAATGCTCCGTAACACGTTATTCCTGGAGCCTGGGTGCTTGGGAACACCGTTCAGGGGGGAAAATGTCACTGTTGTCCCCATTCCAGACAACACACAAAGGTTTGAGGCAACAAGTAGAGTTGCCCAAGCTGGAGCACACACTGCAAGGTGACCAGTGAGGTGAGGACACCTGGTGAGCATCCCTGGCCAAGCGGTGCGGGGAGCTGCCCCCAGCACCAGCCACATGCACAGGGCAGCTCACTCCAGCCCTCTTCTACACCTAACCAACTCTGCTCACACCAGCCTCACTACAATCACTCTTGTCTTCTTTGTATTTAAGGGCATCGCTTGCTAATAAACACTCTAGTCACCACAATCACGCCTCTTCCTGAAGAAGGACATACAAAAACAACCATGCTTCCATCCACAGGATGCAGAATGCCCTCACCCCCACCTCCAGCAAAAAGGCTTAAAGCCTCTGGGAAGATGCCGTTGGCTGCCGCTTCCCCACAGCTGTGGGAGCCTCAGCAGCAGACTCACAGCAGCTGTGTAAGTTGGGGAAGGGGGGAGGAAAGCCATTTTTAGCTCAAAACACTGGAGCCTGTGAAGCCCACCTGGAGAAGAGCATCACCACATGTAAAACACCATCTAACAGGTACAACCATAACTACAGCACCTGCACCAGGAGAACACGACAGCTAAACACCTCCCCCAGGCTCCCTCGGCCCCTGGGTGCCAGCCCCTGCCTGTAGCACGGAGACTTCCCTGGTGATGGCCTCTTAGTGCGTTCTCTAACCACCTCAAGGACTTCTGCTTTTCCTTGAGAGTCTTTCCTGGGATGTTTTATTATTTACTTTTAACTGCTATGAAGTGCATTCAGATATGGGATATATTTAGGAGTGTTTTAGTGCCTCCTCTAAGCTTTGTCTCTGATTTGCTCCTCCAAGGTTGACAAGTCTGCTCCTGATGTCAGGCTAAGAGAAATATTTATGTCACCATCCGTCACCACTGCACGGCCGGGTTGTCAGTGCTGGAGCCGCACAGCAACTTTGAATCCTGGCTTGCTCGAAGTCCTTCCTTGGCCAAGCAACTTCTACGAGTTTGGAGAGAAGTCCTCCACACGGGGGAGAAGCCCTCACAGTGAGGGGCTGGGTGCCCGCTTGAACTACAGCTCCTGCCTTCTTTTCCAGTGCTTCATCGCCGCGCCGCCGAGGACGGCGGCCTGGGAAGAAGGCGCACAGGGCCCCTTGCGGCACCAGGAGCCCGACGGCGCCGGGGCGCTCGCCCTCCCGCGCCGCCGCAGCAGGCTGCTCGCGGGGCTGCTCGCGGCACGCGCCGGGGCGGGCGCTGCTTTGGGGGCTGCCTCACGCGGTGGAGAACCCCCTAAAACTGCTCTTTCTAGTCTGCGGTGCGCGTAACACCGCGTTTTCACCGCGTCTGCGTGCTGCGTCGGACCTCTTCTTTACCAGCCCAAAGAGGTGCCTAGCTCTAAGGCGCCAAGTCTGAGCGAGCGAACAAGGTCCCTCGAATTTGGAATGACCTTCACATCAGGGCCAAGCTCGGCCCCGCGTGGTCGCCCCACTGAGACTGGGGCTAGACCGTCCGGAGTACCTGACGGTGCAGCTGGCCCGCCAAGCCTCGCTGGGCGTCAGCGGAGAAGGAGATAAAAAGACGAACAAAACCGCTGCTAAACGGAGCCACTTTGCACTTCCTGCCGGACACGCGAGCATCCCGCGACGCTCCCCACTGCCCGCGTCCCTCCGGGCAGCACCGAACCGCAGGCGGGTCCGAGCCGCCGCTGCGGCTCCCCACGCGCGCGCTGCCCCGCAGGGCCGCTGCTGCTCGGGGCAGCTGGACCGGCAGCGCTGTAAGGGATTTCCCGGGGCCACACGGTGCTGCGCGGCACGCGAGGCGGCACAGCTCGGGGTTTGCTGGAAAACCCGCTGCGGGCGCTAAAGCAACGGGCCTTCGTGTGGTTTAACGTACAGCTGCCAAACGTCGGAGCATTTCTGCCCAGTCCCTGGATTTAAAGCAGAGCAGGTCCAATCGCCTGTGCTAAAACAGAGATGAGCTCATGGAGAGGGCTTCATCCTACCGGCAACATCTGTCATATAATCCTCTAAATACTGATTATCAGGTTATTTATTGTTATTATTATTTATTAGATAAATACTAAACTGATTGCACTGATTCCTAAATGTTTTCTTCTATTACTTTCCAGTTGCAAGGTTGCAAAGAACGGCTCAGCTACACACCATACACAAAAAAGCTGCTGTCGGCATCACGAGGGGTTGGAAGATACCATGCCCTTCTCGGCACCGCATGCGTTGCAGGAGAACTTGCAGACCTCCCTCCAAAATACGGCACCATCAGGCTCTGACAACCACTCCCTTAGCGAATCCTTCCTCGTTTAAATAATCTTTAGTTACGTAACTTTTCTGGCTTTGGTGAAACTACTTAAAGAGATAGTATTTCTGTGAGTTAAAGCTGCAGGACAGTAGTTACTTGAAATGAACCCTTCTTCCAGGAATGTGCTGCTGATCTAATTCAGCATTTATTCACGCACCAGCGTCAGTCTGCCAGTTTCAACTGAGTTAATTTTGATTTATACCTTGACAAATGAGATTCCTGAGACTTTTGCAATATTGACAAACGACACACTTTGCAGGATTTCACAGAGAAAAACGGAAAAACAGGATATTTCACCTTCGTTCTTCACAATTAAACGTTTGCCACGTCCCTCTTCTCGGTCAAAACCTCTCTTCTCTGAAAGCAGCTTCTGTTGTTGTCCCAGCGCCGGTGGAAACCTGACCCCCGGCTAGCTCCGCTGCGGCTCTCCCGGCGCTC
>NW_028185483.1:3076151-3084111 GCF_003343005.1 Rhea americana
AGGGGGGTTTGTCCGCGCGGCCGCTCCCCGCGACCCCGCTCGCTGCACATCTCGCGGCCGCTGGCCTCTTTTCTATAGACCCTGTCTGTGTTCGTGCCCACCTTTCTCCGGGCCACTTAAAGATGCGGAGTCGGGGAGGAGCTTTAAGCGCGCTTCGGTTCCTCCGAGTACGCTGCGGTGTATGGATTACGCATTGGTGACAATTCTAACACAAAACAGTGATTCAGCCGGGAGAGCTGCCGATGTTGCTGCTTTCCGGGGCTGCGCAGAGGGGGCAGGTCCTGGCGCGGCCGGTGCTGCTCGCTCAGCTCGCTCACGTCGGGCGAGCAAGGTTTGACCGAGGCTGGACAAGCTGCCAGCTTGCAGAACCGGCAGCTGCCGGCAGCTTATTCCCTGCGCAGTGCAAACTACGGGGCTCTACGTGACGTTGCATCTGATAAAGAAATCACCACGCAGTGATTTTTGGATCAGACATCGAACACGAGGCATATGATAGATATAAAAGTCCTTAAGAAAGATCCGTATATGGAACTTGTGCATGGTATAAACATTCATCATGTTTGGCAGAAATTCTACATGCTGGCAAATATCCATTAAAAAAAAATCAAAAGGTATAACATGTATCACTGCTCTCTCTGCAGCTCTGCACTGAAAAGAGCAAGTTGAGTTCACACACTTTTTAAAGGAAATTTGTCTCAATGTTTTCAAGGAATTTTAACTGTTACTTTGTGGCAAAATGTCTTCAGAAGTATCTGGGTATTTGCAAATCATGCAGAGGCTGATATTTTATCCAGAGATAAACAGACTAAACAGAAACAGAGTAGAGTTAAGAAGGACAATGAGAAACTGCTGGTTAAAAAAAAAGAAATCGAATTTTAGCCCTTTACTCGGTTGTTTGTCACTATAACATCTGAGGGTCCTGCGCACAGGATCTGCGAGACACCAGGAGAGGCGATCTGGCCTCGCCAGGCCTGTTACCAGCATTTGTGAAGCTCAGTTCCGTGTCCAGGGCGCTCAGAGGAACGAGCGGGACCTGGAGCTAGTGCTCGCATACCCTGCAATTTAGCTGAAACTCCATCTCATAATTACAAGCCAACATAACACATCCAAACTGCACAGCCTCTTCTGGAGAGGATGTGGTGGAACATACTTGACTATCTCTGAAATAAGTATAGCTTTCTGCAACGCAACAAGGAACTGATTATTCTCCAGGGCTCTTGCTTGGCCCGTCTGACTTTCCCCACTTTTGGGGATAGGGGCAGTAGATAAATCTTCGCTGACGCGAATGAGGTCTGCAAGATCAGGAGGAGGAAAAGGCACAAAGAAATGCTGGCCGCTTGCGCGACGAGAGCCCGGTCGGGAGAACTCGCATCCCGTCGGCGGCAGCTCCGGACCATTCATCCCTTCTGTAATTTGGTATCAACAGTAACTTTCCTTTTTTTTTAGCTCAGACTATATCCATCAGAAGGATGGCATGCAGCAGAATTAATTGCATTAAAACTCAGCGAAATACCAAGTATTTTATGCGTCTTTGCTGTAAAATTTCAGTGAACTTTATCCTAAAAGTGGATTCAAACAAATACAAATCCAATACTAAACAAAAATCCCCACAAAATTGTAAAAGCGTACAGTGCATACATCCAACCGACCATGCAAAATAAGGATTCCATTCAAATTTCACATCTCATTAAAGACAATTTGACCATTAATCCATAAGGTTTAGGAGCAAAGGAGGATTTTCCAAGACAGATAAACTGAAACGATCCTCCTTTGATCTCGGAGTTAAGCATGAGCTACAATGGAAGAGGAACGACACGGGGCAGAGCTACTGGCCTCTTTATGTGCCACAATGGCATCGGCAAACAGCTATTTAATCAATATTTGGCCAGGAACACTGAAAACTTCCTTTTCAGATTTTAATTCCTAGTTGTAAAACAACTGTAGGGCAACCAGCAAGATAAGACATTAAACTGACTGCCTAATTGCCTTTTACTGTCTTATTAGTTATATATGCACATTCTTAATAGTTCTTGAATCTTTATTTACTAGAAGGAATAAATGACCTGTCAGCAATTACAGCAAACTCCCCTGACTAAATAATCTCAGCACATGACACACTTAACGATAATGTGCCCACAGTGAGTTTTAATTTCATTATGTTTCACTTTTTTTCTAGGAAGAGTGATTTAGACTGAATTAGTTTAACAGCATGGGGCAGGAGTACTTCAGGGCAAGTGAAGTAAAATTACGCACCCGCTCTACGCTAAACAAAGTCTTGCAGTGAATTATGTTCCTGTACATCATTTTTTATTAGCCAGAGCTCAGCGTTCGAGGGACACTTGAAACTGTGCTGCGTTTTTATTTGTATATTTTGTTCTGCCTCTACCCAGGTAGGTTTGTTACGGGGGATTTAAAGTGACGTTTACACGCAGAAGTTCACATTGACTACATTGGTCTGATTTATTGCTTTGCGTTTCACTCAATTTCTTCTTAAATTAACCAGAGAGCACTTTGTAGTTCTGCTTCACTTCCCAGCGCCGTTTTATTACATAGCCCTGGGGACTCGTGATAATTTATCACTATCAGCTTTATTGGCTTTCCTCTTCCAAACCCCGTTCCAACCCTTATCAATAAGTGCACCTAGTACAAAACTAAAGCCTCCCCGAGTAGCTGTTAAGACAAAAGCAAGGGTTTCACCAGTGCCGACTTTCACTCCCCGCGTCCCCGGCACCAAACCCCGGCCGCCTGCGCGGGGCCGTTCCCCGACCCGCGCGCAGGCGCCGGCGGAGCAGCCCTCGCCCGGCGCCGGCGCTTCCCCGCGCGGGATTAGGACCGATTCTCACGCGCTCAGTGGTTTCCACCAGCGCGGCGGGGCCGACGCGGGCGCTGCTCCCGGCCGAAAAGCGCGGCGCGGCGCGCGAGCGGGCCCTTCGCTCGCGGCTCCGCAGGGCGGCCGGGCTCACGCCCCAGCCCGGGAACCCACGCTGGCTCCGAGCCTGCAGACGGCACCGAGAGCCGCCGGGGCTCGGCGCGTTTCGGAGCCGGCTCCGAGACCAGCCTGGTCCCTAACGGGCCGAACTCCCGCCGCCGTCACGCAGACTCCCAAAAGCCGGAGGTAAAACCGCGTCCAGGCGCGAGCCCTAGCCGCGCTGAAGTCACCCGACCGTTTCCTCCTCGCTTCGGTTGTTTCAGAATGGCACTATCAATTATATATATATATATATAGAGAGAGAGAGAGAGAGAGAGAGAGATAAAAATATAGATCAACAAGCAATAATCTATTATTTTAGATTTCCACGGCAATGCAAGGAGATGCAATCTTGAATAGAAATTCAGCTAAATAAACAGATGTGCGAGGAGTGATCCTGATATTTGCTAAAGTAACTTTTATGTGTGTTCTAGATGAATATACTTAAGAGAATTGGAAGTGAGGTCCACAGTGATTCTGTCCGCATCGGTGCTGACTGCTTTAAGTTAAGGTGTTCTCAAGACAAAACATGTAACACAGTTAATGTAACCCTAATTTCAAGAAGGGGATAGGATGCATCAATATTCTCTGAATTACTTCAGAGAACTCTTCCTAAAATGTGTATTTCTCTTCCCACAGCTGTGAGTCTAATTATTGCTCATATAAAGCTATTATAGGTATATTGTCATATATATCTGCACACTAACAACGAGCGCTTTCCTCAGTGTCTCCCGACTTGCCTTCAGGAAAGCGGCACAGGCTGCTCCTGGGAGATTTGGAGCAGCCAGCTCCACCCCGAAGTCATGTAAAATTGAAGATTTAGCACCTTTCTGGAAACGCTCAGCATGCTGTGACATTTCTTTTGCTTGTTTGCAAGTTATTGATTACTGAAGCCAATAATTACTACTTGTTAGCTTAGAATAAGGATTCAGATCCTGACCATGGTCCAGAGCCCCACAGCGATGGACACGCTCAGGCAGAAGAAACAAGGCTCCTTGAGCTGCCATCCAGCTACATTGATTTACATTTGTACAGCACCTGGCACAAAGGCTTTTCTAGTCCATGACTAAACTCTCACATACTGCTACAAAACGAAGGAAGAAAAGGAAGAAAAAAAATACAGGCAAAAATGCTATCGATGCTATCTGCCTTGAGCCAAATCCTGAAGCCATTAGGGAGTTTTCCTTAACCAAGCACTATTTTCCCATTGACTTTGAGAGCCTCAGAAACGAAATTCTGTTTGAATTACATGAGCCGATCCATTAGACCTGCTGGTCACCAAATATTTAAGGTACTGTAAGAAATTCCAGGCTCAGGAAGATGATTGCCTGCAGCCACAGCCATCGCGTTTCACTCCTTAAGTGACTCTTTGCCGGTAACATTTGGCGAGGAGAACGCATCGCGCTCTTTAGCCCGAAGTCAGAGCCGTGCTTTACGCGGCGAGTAATTCCCGCTGCCGCCGCTCCCCGGGGCAGCAGCAAAATCCCAACAAGCCCCAGATCAGAAAATCGCCGCCTAAATCTAACGCAGCCGCTGCCTCGTCCCGCGCTCCCGCCGCCGCCGCGGCACGGCAGCGGACGGGGTGACTCAGGCCGATATCTGGCGTCTGCGCGTTAATCCTTTCCCTTAATAAACTGCCTTTATTAGTTTAACAACCTAAAAATAACTGGCTGCACGGTACTGACCAACCCTAATCAAAACATCTGCCGGCCCGGCCGGCCCGAGCCACCCTCCAGACCGAGCGCCACCACTTCAAAGCCCCTGCATCAAGTCAGTAATTGTAGCGTTGCATCTAAATATTTGAGCTAGGGGCTGGTAGTCGCGTGTCCCGTTTACAGTCAGCATCTGTCCTCTAATTCCATTACAGTACAAAGCAAAAATGCTCCCCCGAACGCACAAACAGGAAAAGCACCGCGCGGCCGGAGAAGCGGCGGCCGCTTGAACTTTCGAGCTGCTGAGCAGCGCTTTTGTGCTAAGCTCTTTTTTTTTTCTCCCCCCCCCTCCAACTCCCCACATACACACACAGAAATAGGGGTGGTGCCGAAATTGTATTAATGTGAGCCTCGGGCGGGGGGGGGGAGGGAAAAAAAAAAAAAAAAAAAAAAGAAAAGAGGAAGGGGAGGGAGAGGGGGGAAGGGTTTGGTCCGAGATGAAAGTACGAAGGAAATAAAGAAGGCAATTTAGTCCGGGGAGCCTGAATCGCTCTCAGTGAAGCGCAGGGAAGAGGGCCGGGAGCGGGGCGCTCGGGGAGGGGGCGCTCCACGGGGGCGGCTCCGCCGCGCCGGCCCCGGGGCCGAACGCGCCACCGCCGACAGAGCCCCATTGAGGGGCGCCCCGGCCCCCCGGCCCCGCCGGCCGCCCGCTGCCCGAAAACAACGGCTGTCTTGTGACGCGGGGAGCCGCCGCGCCGGGCAGCGCCCGCGGCGCCCGCGAAAGCTGCGCCCGGCTCCCTCTGCCCGAGCGCTTCGTCTGCGAACGCCGCCCCGGGCCCGGGAGCGTCCCTCCGCCTCGCTCCAGCCACCCCGTACGCCCCTGGGCAAAGCGGAGCAGAACCGCGCGCGGCGCCCGCCGCCCGCCGCCCGCCGCCCGCCCGGGCTCGGCCCGGCCTCTCGCCGAGCGCGCGCCCGGAGGCAGCGCGGAGGGCCGCAGCGGCGCACGTGCAGAGGCGCAGCACAGAGGGCGGCGCGCGCGGCGCCCGCCGTCCGCGTCTGCACGCACGTCTGAGCCTCCGGAAACAGAGGCTGAAATACAAATACAGTGGGGCGGACGGAAGTTTAGATAAAACATGTATCTGTGTAATTATATATATATGAAAAATATATCTTTCATATATACATATACATATATATATATATATATGGAGTGATTGCAGGTGAAAAAACGCAAGGCACCAAGGTACTGTTTCTATCACACATTTTTTAACCATGCCATCCATACTCTTTCCTTTCCCTTATCCCGCTCTGCCGCAAGTACTCGCAAACCCCCAAATCTCGCAGAAGCCTGAATTAGCTGCCATCAGCACCAGAACAGCTGTTATTCTTCTCCCCCACCACCTCCCTCGAGAAAATAACTGCCAGAATCACCCCAAAGCCCTCGGCGAGGAGGGATTTCAGCCCACCGGCCGCCGAGCAGGGCGATCCCAGCTCCCTCCCTCCCAGGTGCAGGACCTGCCTTTGGACCCGATACCAGCCGCGCCGTCGCGGCGCCGTGCGGCTGCGCTGTGCCGCCACCACAGCCTGGCCCCCGCGCACCAGAGAGGTAAAAATTACTTAAGACTCCAGAAACACCCTACAACACCGCTACGGGTCTGCAGCTCCATGAAGTGGAGCCTCCAGCTCTGCAGGGCCCCAGCACCTCCGCGCAGAGCCCCCTGCCCCGTGCCCAGCGCCCGGCTGCGCTGCAGCCCCAGCACCTCTGTGCAGGACCCCCCTGCCCCGTGCCCAGCGCCCAGCCGCG
Source organism: Rhea americana (assembly GCF_003343005.1). Taxonomy (NCBI): domain Eukaryota; kingdom Metazoa; phylum Chordata; class Aves; order Rheiformes; family Rheidae; genus Rhea; species Rhea americana. Next base: position 3,082,576 of record NW_028185483.1, read on the forward strand.
TTGCGGCTCCAGCACCTCCACACAGGACCCACTGCCCTGTGCCCAGCGCCCAGCCTCAGCCCCACTGCCGACTGAGCCTGGCCCTGCAGCATCACAGCCCGTGGGAGCACTGCTGGTTATTTGGACAGGAAGGGTCAGGGATCAGACCTGGTGGTTTTTGCAGACCGAGTGAAACCGTAGCTGCCCTGCAGGCCACAGGGGCTGAACAATCTTTGCTCCTGGCTGCATGCAGAAAGGAGAGGTGGGCTCTGTTTTTTTTTCAAATATGCTCCCCAGCGTGCTCTCCCTACCGCATCATGCTGTACATAACATGTTACATAGCAACTCTCTCCAGCATCTCTCCCACTCCAGTAGCAACTTAAAGCAGCAGATTGCGAGTCAGGGAGGAGCAGAGCCCAGGTTCCTACGAGGAAGAGCAGAGTCTCCCGTGACTGCCAAACCCTCCCAGGAACCAGTACTGAATCTGCAGGACGTAAAGGCTGCCATTTGCACAGAGCTGCCTAGCCACGTTCATCCAGTGAGACCTACTTAATCTCTGTTCACCAGTTCAGGGGAGGCAGAAAAGTTAGTTATTTTAACAACTGGGGCTCCAAATTTGGCCATTTTTTCCCTTGCTGAGCATCCTTCTCAGAAGGAGAAGCAATCCCCTTCCAGAGAGCAATTCTCCAGTGCAGGAAGTCCTGGGAGAAACTCTGGAGACCTGACATGGAGCGGAGGACAGACCGGAGGACAGACGGGGCAATCCGACTGCTTCCTTCTGGCCTTAAAGCTACGACTCCGTTAGCATCTTCTGTGTGCATGTGTTACTCACATCTGCACAAACACAGGCACACTGAAGATGAAGCTTCCCTAAAGCCCTAGTAACTGAGCTGAAAACTAAGTTTTGAGAGTGTTTTTTTGTTTGTCCTGACAACAAAGGGATACCCTATTTTAAAAGATGGGTTTCGGTGGTTGTTCTTGAACAGCACGCAGTCAGCATCTCTGGATGCCTAGAAATGCTAGAAACATTTTGTAGGTGAAAACAGTCACTTTTTCCATGGTGGAGAGTCCATAAAACTGCGTGGAGCATTGGCTATTAGGGGCTCATTGAATAATTCATCCCTCATTGCAAGCCCATAATGTCTTTTCTCGGCCTTTTGTGGGGCTGTTTTCTCTTCTTTTCTCCTTGAATTATAAAAAGGTTGCCTTCTTTTGTTCACATCAAGCTGCTGCTAGCTGAAGCTTTGTCTGTGCAAAGCCAAAGTGTGAGTTTCAATGGACTCCCCCCTCTTTGTTTTCCAAGTTCATCTCCAAGTGTAGATTGTGTATAGAAGGCCTTCTTTGTAAAAGCTGGAAAAGTTGTACAAATGTTTGACCAGCTCATTTGGTACTTTTGTCTCGCCTTCCCCAGGGCCGCTGCATGTGCTGGGCAGGCACCTCGGCGTGGCGGCCGCGGCTGACCTGGCCCGGCCCGGCCCGGCCCGGGGGCAGCAGCCGCCCCCGGGGCAGGGGGGGAAGGCGACCTGCTCCCTCGCTCGGGCTGCGCCCCCGCGCAGC
>NW_028185483.1:3084788-3087004 GCF_003343005.1 Rhea americana
CAGCCCCAGAGGCGGCCGAAGAGCCGGCGGGGGTGCAACGCAATTTAGCTGAAAACACCCACCACGGCGGAGGGCAGAAACTCCCGCGGGTCGCGGGGCCGCCGCGCTAAGGCGGCACTAGCCCGGTCGGGGCTCTGCTCGCCACCTCAGCACCCCGCAGGCCCGGCCCGGCCCGGCCCGGCGCGGCGCGGCGCGGCCGCTCCACCACCCCCGACGGCTCCCCGTACCTGAAGGCACCGTGTTCCGGTCACACACCCCGTCCTTGAGCAGCTTGTCTCGGATCTCCCAGCTGAACATGCCCGCGTTTTCCCTCTTGTATTCCTCGATTTTCTTCTCAACGTCCGGCGTCGTCACCTGCTTCAGTGAAGAGAAGCGAAGCGGGCGCGGAGGTTGCGGGGCTGGGGAGAGCCGGGTGGCCCGGCCCGACCCGGCCCGGCCCGGTCCGGTCCGGGTCCCGGTCCGGGTCCCTCTGCCGCCGCCGCCCGGGCTCCCGCTGCTGCCAGCGAGAGCCGAAAACAGTCCCTCTTAGAAATCCGATTTTAAACCCGCCTGAAGACGGGCGAGTTAAATTAAGAACGCGCAGAATAAACAAGTTAAAATAAGAAGAGACATAATACCTAACAACGGGCCTGCATAATACAACTACCCCCCCCCGAGTCAAACAGAACTTCCCACGAAATCCTCTGGGGTTATATGAGACGGTAGGATCGAGCCCTCCGCAATGAAAACCTAGAATTATACCGCAGTGTTATACAGCAATAGCATGGTGCGCAGCTGTGCGGGGCCGGCTCTGAAATGCCCACAGCGGAGATGAAAATCAGAAGCAAACACAGGACCGTGATTAGAGGAGGAATCTATGTAACTGAAACTTCGCGTCAGGAAAGTTTCTGCACAGCAAAGTTAGCAGCACCAAATAAAAAGTCGCATAATAAAAATGCTGATGAGTACCAAGACTGATATAAAGAGATTTACTATGTAGTCTGAAGATTTTAAAATTAAGCCGAATTCAAGCAAAACAAAGAACTCCTGGCAGGAAGTAACATTTCGTTCAGATAACACTCAAAAAAAATTCTATAATTTAGCATCGGAACAGAAAGTTCAGGAATTGCTACTTTAAGAAGCTGCAAAGGAAAAAAAATCTCTACAAACCAACTTTCAACAGAAACTCAAACTTTTACTTTTTCTGGAGATAATAAGATATAATAAAAGGAAGAGAGTAATCTTGAGATAAGGATCAGTATTTGTCCGCCTTATTGCGAGCGCAAAATTTTTACCAGTGTAACTATAAATACATGCAGCTTTGGGGCAAATAGAAAAAATAAACGGTAGGAGAAAGCAACAGACAGACAGAGTGATAGCTTCGGGGGCCGCCGAGAGGCAGGCTCTCGGACCGCGGCCCGACCCGCGGAGCTCCCCGGTCTCTGCGCGCCCCGCCGGCTCGGGGCTCGCTGCCCTGCAAAGCGCCGAGCCCACCCGCCGGGCCGGGGCTTTTCGGGCAGCGAAACCTTTGCGGAGCGAACCCCTGTTCCCGCGATTCGTTTCAGAAAGCTTTCTGTTTGCTTTTGTTTGTTTGCTTTTTAATTAGCATTTTCTTAGAAAAGCAAACCATAGCCACAAAACTTCAACAATATTTTTTAAAGCCTCGAGTGCTCCTGGAGCAACAGGCAGGGAAGGTCGTGGCCGGTGCGTGCGCACGCCGAGAGCCCGCGCGGCCGCGCGCGCAGCCCCGCGCAGGGGCCCGCTGCCTGCCTGCCCCCTGCCTCCCCCCGCTGCGCGGGTGCGGAGCGGCGCCGGCGCGGCTCACCTTGGGCTTGCTGCCGCCGATGGCCCCCGGCCGGATGGAGCCCGTCTCCTGGTACCTGCAGAGAATTTTGGAGACGCAGCCGTGGGACACTCGCAGCTGGCGAGAGATGACACAGGGCCTTATGCCATGGTGGGCCATCTCCACTATCTTGTGTCGGATATGGTTGGGTAAAGGCCTGCCATTGATAAAAACTCCACCGAGCTGATTGACTCTGCCCTGCCCTAGAGGAGTAGAGACTAGAAAAGGAGGGGAGGGGAGGCAGGAGGGGGAAATGGCGTTAACTTCTCGTCCAGTTCCTGCTGGCTCGCTTTTTTTTTATTTATTTTATTTTATTTTATTTATTTTATTTCAGCCTTCTCCGTAAGGCAAGTCTCCCCACCGCGCCCGCGCGCAGCGCTGCGGCGGCTCCGCG
>NW_028185483.1:3088178-3089318 GCF_003343005.1 Rhea americana
CCGGCTCGGCTCGGCGCGGCTCGGCTCGGTTCCGCTCCGCTCCCGTCGACCCGACCCGACTGTAGTCGACCCAGCTCGGCTCCGCTCTGCTGCGCTCCCCTGGATCGGCTCGGCGCGGCTCGGCTCGGCTCGCCTCGGCCCGGCGCTGTCCCCGCGGCCCGATCCGCGCCGTGTCCCCGCGGCTACAGCGGTGCGGGCGCGGGGCAGCGCGGCCCGTCGGGGGCCCCCGCCGGCCGCCACCGCGCTTTGTCTCCCGGCTGCGCCTCTCCCGGCTCGGGGCTCGAGGGTCAGCGGGCCGCAACCTCCCTGCCATTTTTTCCCAACAAAAAAAAGTTTTTTTCCTCCTTTTTATTTATTTATCTTGCACTGAAATCTGTCGCCGCCGGGAAGAAACATCTCTGGACCAAATGGTGCTAACGGTTTTGAAAGCGAGAGCTGTCATTGATCTCAGTGGGGATTTCTGCTTTTAAAAATTGATGGCACGAGAGTGGCCCTGCGTTATATTCGTGTGTTTGAGTGTCTACATGCGTGCGTGTATGTGTGTGAGGCGGGCTGTGTGGAAGTCTTGCGAACAAGCGTTTGTTCCCAGGAATTTATTGTAGTATTCAAACTAAACTGCTGGAAAAATAAAAGAGGTAAAGTCTGCCTAGGAGCTGAAGTGACCACAGCAGGATATGACGCCAGGAGTGTTGTAAAGACTGTCTGTCCTTAAAGAAGGTACTATTGTGCACGGGCTTTTATTTATAACTTGGTAAGTGCCAGCAAACTCGCCTCCTTTACACTCTGAAGTGCCAGCCCAGCTTTCCACAGTGCTCTTTATTTGCAGTAGTCTATTCAGCAACTGTCACTCCCGAGCTTCAAGTTATTCAGGACCTTAATCAATCAGAAGGATGAGAATCGTTCAGGTTTCCTCCTTTGAAATAAAGGAAACAATGTTTTCGGGCCGCGGAGCCCACTTCCCCCGACGATTCGCGGCGATTCAGCGGCTGGTACCAGTCTCCGGGGATGCCGAGGATCCGCGTTGTTTAAAAAGAAATCCCCGGGCGGAATAATGAGGCGAAGCGGCCGGCGAGGGGAAGGCGAGCGGGGGAGCGCCGCGCCGCCCGGCGGGGGCTCCGCGCCGCCCGGCGGGGGCTCCGC
>NW_028185483.1:3091221-3093346 GCF_003343005.1 Rhea americana
AAAGAAAAAGAAAAAGAAAAAGAAAAAGAAAAAGGGAAAGGGAAAAAAGAAAAAAGAAAAAAGAAAAAAGAAAAGAAAAAAGAAAAAAGAAAAAAGAAAAAAGAAAAAAGAAAAGGAAAAGGAAAAGAAAAAAGAAAAAGAAAAAAACATGAAAGAAAACCAAGCAAGAAAGAAATACAAGAAGGGAAACAAGGAAGTGAGCAAGAAAGAAAGATCACCAAGTAAGAAAGAAAGAAAACGAAAGAAAGCAGCAAGCAAGAAAGAAAACAACTAAGAAAACAATTAGGAAAGAAAGAAAAGAAGGAAAAAGAAAGCAAGGAAGCAAGCAAGGAAACTGATTTTTTCAGGAAGCTTTCCAGAACAGACTGCTACGTGTGCGCAACTATTGTTTCAGGTTTTCGTTCTACGGTGGCCACCCCAAACCGGGGGCCCCTGGCTTGGGGGATCCGGACCTGGCCCGTCTCGGGTGGCAAGTTCTGGTTTCCCCGGTTCCTGGTGAGCTCGCCTTGACGCAGGTTTCCCCGTTTCTTTCTGACTTCCAGAGGGAGCGTTTCCGTGGCTGGGCGAAGCCCGCGCAGCCGGACGGGGCCGCGCTGGCACCGCGGTCTCCGCTGCCGGGCCGGGCCGGGCCGGGCCGGGGCCGCCGCGGGGCCCGCGGTCGCGGGTGGCCGCGCCCCTCAGCCGGGCGAGATTAAAATATACCGACTTTTTTATTATTTTTATTTTCGATCGTAGGAGAGTTACCTATAGACGATGGCAAGTTGTAAAACGCCGCGGAAGAGAAAGCTCAAACTGCATTAGTGATTTGGGACATGGTTGAAATTTTCTGTGCTTTGCACAGCGGCCACGCAGCGAGGCACACGCGTGGGGCAGCGCAGGTGACGCGCTGCGCCCCGCACGGGCCGCTCCGCGCCTACAAACACACCGCGCTCTGAGCCCCCGCGGCGTTTCCGCGGAAGGGGCCGCGACTCTGCAGGCCGCGTCTCCGCGTTTTCTCCCGCCGAGTTCACGGAGCCGGAGGAGCCTCCGCCCCGCTCCTGGGCCCGAGCCTCCGAGAAGATTTAGAGACAAGTAGCTTCAAGATTAATTGTTTTAAGTTTTTTTTTTTTCGGAAATACAATATATTTGGCGAAAAAAAAATTACCAGCAAAGGGCCGGGAAGATTAACATTTGGAAGCTTATGAAATGTAATCTGCATATCCAATTGATTCCCAGCGTATCAGTTGAAAGGATAAAGATGCATATCTCCATGATGGATATTGCATTAATAGGCACATAAATAAAGGTTGAAAAGTCATCACCGAAAGCTTTGAACCATTTTTTTTCTGCTGCTTTTATGTCCCATCCACACGCCTCAGCGCAGTCTTTTATTTGTTTATTTATTTATTTATTCCTTTTTAAGTTACGTTTCCTGTCCTTACCGCCGCAGCGCGCTGCCAGCCCGCGGGGAACTCCTTGGCCAGGACCTGGGAGCAAGGAGAGACCTGGCGGGCAGAAGAAGCGCCTCCACGGGCGGGTGGGTCCGAGGGGGCTCCCCCGCCCCGGCCTCCGCAGCACCCGCGCCGCGAGGGGGGCGCGAGAAGCCACGAGAGCCCCCAAATGGCCGCGCGGGTCCGGCCCTCGGAGGGAAGGGGGGCGGCCGCCCCGGGGAGGCCCGAGACGGGCTCCCTGCAGGCCGGCGGGGCCGCCCGGGGGCAAGCCCGGCCCCAGCACCCACCCTGCTCACGGAGGGAGCGCTCCCCGCAGCGCCGGTGCCCTCTCCCTTTGAAACGGCAATAAATACAACATGTATTTCACTAGCTCCTCACCTTTCTGATTACTACCAGATTTCTCAGTAAGCGATACTACAGCTGTCACTTTACAGTAACAAATGCCTGCTGGGAGGCGGGCAGAGACGCCTCTGCGGTCCCGGTGCCCACGAGCACCTGAGCTCGGCTCGCAGCTCTGCGGCGGCGGAGTGCGAGGCCGGGCCCCGCGGCGCGGCGGCGCCGGCGGCAGGGCCAGGCTCCGGCGAAGCGGCAGCCCCGACGGCGGGGCCAGGCTCCGGCGAAGCGGCAGCCCCGACCGCGGGGCCAGGCTCCGGCGAAGCGGCAGCCCCGACCGCGGGGCCAGGCTCCGGCGAAGC
>NW_028185483.1:3094526-3100979 GCF_003343005.1 Rhea americana
GGAAAGGAAAGGAAAGGAAAGGAAAGGAAAGGAAAGGAAAGGAAAGGAAAGGAAAGGAAAGGAAAGGAAAGGAAAGGAAAGGAAAGGAAAGGAAAAAGAACAGAGGAAAGATGAAGGAAAAGGAAAAAAACAGGAAAGAGGGGGACGGAGAACGCAAGGCGGCGGCCGCGGCCGGTGGGGAGCGTGGGCGGCGGATGGGTCTCGCCCCGCGTGGGCCCCGTCGCTACCTGGGGCCGGCGGCGGCGCTGCCCGCCCCGTCGGTGCGCGGCGCACCCCGCGCCCGCAGCCGCGGCCCGGCCGAGGCCGCTGCGTTTCCCCCTGCGCGGCGTTCACAGCCCGCGGCAGCTTCTGGCTTCAACGGCGCTGCCTTTCGACTCGAAGAAAGCGCGGTTCCCATTTTCGTTTCACGGTTTCTTTTGATTCACTTCAAAGTCTGCAAGAGTTTACTGCTTTTTTTTTCTTTCCTTTTTTGGACAGAAGTAATTTTTTTTTCTGCCCCCCTAATATTAACCAGCTGACCTAATGAGTCTTTAATTTCCATGCGGAAATAAAGTTAGAATTATTGCTCACCATCACATTTTATAAGCCATAAAAGTCCCATTATGCCTTTCTTTTTTTCTTTTTTCTTTGTTTTTTTTAAAAAAAGGTGAATTCTGATTGGTATCGCAAACACGTTTCTCAAATTTCAGTCACTGCAAAACAAAGCGATTTCTGCTATTGCTATTCACTATTAATCAAAAGGTGCCAAGATAATAATTTAAGTGGAGTTAGAATTTGCTAAACGGAGTATTAAGCAGCCTAGAGGTAGGATGAAGAAACGTCACTTAGATCTGGACCTGCAATTAGCTGAAATGTGAGATTTAGATTCCCTGGTGAATCAGGAGTAGATTATGCGGATAAATTCAAATAAAAATGTCAACATCTTCTGAGCTATTCCACTCTAATTTCATAACCCAGTGAGACAAATCAGCCTCAAAATATTTCAGTTTACTGTAAGAATCTTCTTAAAATAGCTGGAATAGCTCTTAACTGAAGCGATTATCTGTAGGAAACTGCAATCATCTTGAACCAAAATCTCACTAGAAATAAGCCTGAGACTAATTTGGCATCAAAGCTGCAAGGCCAATTTTCAATAAGAGACGATACCAACCAAACTGAGGTCCAGTATTGTTCCTTCTCTGTCACACTAACAGGGTATTTCGTGCAGCACTGATCAAGGATCAGTACAGCCAAGCATATCTGTATCAACCTATGTACAAATATACCCCCCCGACATGCATTGCTTTTTGTTAACACAGTTGTGGCATTTTTCAAGTATCTCAATTTCTAAATGCACCTGGATAAAATGTAACAGCAGGAAAAGCTGCAAAGTTTTCTAGGTTTAATAGAAGCAGGCCAAAAAATTCAATTACTCTTCATAAACATTAGAAATTGTAACCATGAAAGACCTGTCACACATGGTTCCTTGACCCATTTGTAACATAAAGGGAACATTTTTAATGTTTGTGTGGAGATACTGCACAAACAGGCAGCCGACCAGGAGCTCTCTCTGATGAGGTTTACATGACCAGAGGTTAATACAACTAAAGTTTTCTTTGGCAATGTACTATTTTAAATTAACTAATTTCCAGTGAGATAAAGCATATTTTCTAGAGTAGTAGAACAGAATGGGGACTTTATATCTATAATAGACCTGTGATATGGGCAAAGGGACCATTGACTTCAGGAGAATTTAAATGTGCATCAAGAACCCTATCACAGATAGGCAAACACCTCTCATACACTTCTATTTCTGATTAATACCAGGCACTTGATATCGTGCCCATAAATGTATCTTGTACTGTACTAACATCAAATGTACTGTTTATGCTTAACCCTGCAAGTCAGAGGTTATTAATAACAATTTATCTGAATTATTAATAATGATTTAGCTGAATGATGTACACATATTTACATGTTGGCTTCTTCAGCAGTTGTTAAACTTTGGCTCATATGCACCGATATGGAAAAGAGACTGTACTATATCAATCAAAAACAAGAGCAAGGGAGCTGCAACAGCCGTCATCTTTGAGATTGGCCACAACCCTTCTCCCAAGCAAGGATTTTCAAAACCGGGCCTAAATACATGATTGCACACTGTTTTCCAGAGAAACTCAGGGTTCACATGCATCCAAAATTCCCGTTTGGCAGGATTTTGTTTGTTTGCACAACCAGTAGCCTTGGCCAGTAGGAAAACCTTGTTCGCTCCAGCAAGATTACTCACTGAGGTAGTGTTTCAGCTCAAAATCCCTGTTCAGGCTGTATTCCTCAGAGACAGCGGTGACTGTCTGTAGGGAGGCAATTCACTCTCTCATTTGTAAATGGTTTTTATACAAAATGTTACACACAATAAGCTATTTCCTTTGGAACCTAAGCCTTCAAGACAAAACTGAATCCCCATGAATGACAATTTGAAGTGGTAGTATTTCCGTATGTATCCGTAATCCATCAGATTTTAATAGTACAAGGGGGGAAAAAAAAAAGAAGTTTGTTGTTCTTGTTTTCTAAAGTATAAACCCAGACAGAAACTCACTTTTCCGAATAAGAAGCTCTCCTAGACTCTCACCCTGCAGTACCACTACTGAGCCTGATTTTCAAAACGTGCTTTTGGAAAATCAGGCTCTGCTGCCTTAACCCAGGCAAAAGTAGATAGGACCCAAATCACCAGTAACTTTTGGAAATCCAGGTCACTGATCTAATTTCCAGTGAAGTACTACTCAGCACTCATTGCTGTCAGTTACTTTTCAATATATGGCTTTGTAATATATTTCTAAAGCTCATAAATATGAGAGTAACTGCTACACTGCCTTTTGTATGACAGAGGAATACAAAAGTACCTCTTATTTCTTGCCTTCAAACAACCAGACTAGATAAGCAAAGTTTTTATTCCTTTCAAGCATTCATGAAATACTTGGTATTTTTCTGTCAAACCTGTCTTTCAAAAGACGAATATCTGCAATATATAAATTATCATTGCACAGTTGTTTACTATTAGTGGGCTAGTGGTGTAAAAATTAACATAATTTCTTGCCCGCAGCCATGGTATTTATCAGACACTTTCAAAGGGGAGGACACACACGAGAAGTTGGACACTGTAGCACAGGCAGCATGTGGGTCGCATGTTCAAAACATAATAGTGTTTAACAAAATTGAATTCTTACGCACTGCGATTAAGACGGGCAACATTAAAGAAGCAAAGCTGTAATGTGGTAGTGATTGTGCTAACTAATCTCCATGCGTATTAAAAGGCAGAAGGTCCCCTCCACTGCCCAGCAAAGAGCATACACCAAGCTCTATCCTGCGGCTGCAGCGAGCTTCAGCAACAACTGTTCTTAAGCAGAGCCATTAGGTACCTCTCAAGATGAAGAAGTTTACCGTACTTCACTACTGAAGACCACATGCTAGCCAGCAAGGCTCTATATTAATGTTAGGTTCTGCCTTCATATGTGCTTTTTCCCCCTTCTTGGACTGATGCTACCGATGCTGGCGGTCTATTCTAGATCGCCATAAGCACATTTTATCAGACCTGCTGGTCTTGAGTCCAGTAGGCCTCCACTCAGGTAGAGGAGCAGGGGATTACCACCATGCAAAACTTTAGATCTTTTGGCATGACTGAAAACTACAGATCTTTCAGAATTCCTGCAGCCTGTGAACTCAGACGGGTCAAGGAATTCACAAGAAAGCCTCAGACCTCTGTTTAATTTCTGGGAAAGAGGTCCACAGCCAAAAAAAAAAAAAAAAAAAAGTTGTAGAAGTTGTAGTAATAAATAAATAAATAAATAAATAATCAAATGGTATTTCCCATGATTTTCCTCATGAGGTGGTGGTATGAGCTACCCATCTTGCTTTTCCCATGGAGAGCCCCAAAGCATTGTTGCGTCTGCAACGTGTGTGGACAGTGTCACGGATGCATACCTCGTGCAGCTGTGTGCCTCTAAGCACTTTTTTAAACAACTAGAAAACACAAGTGGTCTGACTGAGGTAAGTATCATATAAGAAGACATTAGCAACACTGATTTTCTCTTTTGGCATTTTACTTAACTTTTTTACTGCACCTTGAACGTCTGGCTTTGGAGAAGCAGCCTGTACATTCACAGGAGCCTGAGCACAAACATAATCTGGGCGTCCCACAGCGGCCAGAGATGTACACGACGCACGAGCTCTGCCTGCCTGCTGCCGTGACGCGGACCCAGACCAGCGTTTCCTCCTGGAGCCCGTGGAGTTTCCCCAAATTTATGTAAACACAGAGAAGGATTTGGCATATGGTCAGACTGTCTGTTTGAATTTGGCTCTGAAATATTTTCAGCTACATGGCTAGGAAGCGGATATGTAACGTGATTGCCCAGTTGTGAATGAGCCTGAAAATTCTGTTTAGGCCTGTGATCTTCAACCTTTTTTAAGTGTGCAAACTTCTAAACATTTTGAAGTTGTTCCTTGCACAACAAATTCAAGCTTCTGCTGGTAGATTTGCTTCTCTCATTCACCTTTCACAGATCCTTCAGAAGCTGTCCATGCATCCCAGTTGAAACCACTGGTTTAAACCAAATGGGAAATACTGTTTACAGAAAAATACTGTTTGTTTTACAAAAATAAAACTATCATCTGGAAAGAAAAGGATGGAGTACACATTTCTTGCTGTGATCAGTATTTATGGGATAACTACGTAATAGCTTCTGTTGCGACTGCAGCTCCTTCGAACACAGGCCAGGCAGCTCCGAGGCAGCTGGCCGCAGGTCTGCGCCGTGCCCGCGGCAGCCAGCAAGGCGTGGGCCGCGGTGTGAGCTCGCGTTGAGCTTCCCTGGAGCTTCCCTGAATCAACGAAAAGGCTGACGCACATGCGGCGTTTGCAGTAGAAGCACACTTAAGTCAAAGACTGGCGCGTATAATGTACTCACGCACATATTTTATATATTTATTTTTCTTAGAAAACATTGCTGCTATGTCCATTAATTTACATAATTATTCCTACAATAGTATTATTTATAATACTTTCACTTCCAGAGCACCTTCTCTTCAAGGATCTCCAATTGCTTAAAAACTTTATTAAATAAAGCCTCACATCTTGCTTGTGAGGTAGGTCAAGACTAACCGAAGAACAGAGAGGTTAAGGCCAAAATTTTCATACGTTTGTACCTGAAGCCAAACATCTAAATTCTCATTTAGATGCTTAAATAAAAGTCTCATGATTTTCTTTGGTGCAGAACATCGACAGCTGCTGCTGACGTCAATGGGGGCTAATGGTTAGGCCTGATTTTAGGAGGCACACCTTTTACAAAGTTTGAAAACACTGCTCTAAATACACCAGCCATGGCCAGAGCCAGAACTGATCCCAGCAACTTATCTCCTCAGGGCCTTTATATACACTGCTTTAAAAAGCTGGTTGGGACTTTTTTCAATGAACATAATTGACACAAAAATCATGTACTATTTCCATCGTCTACTTCCACCGTAATGGATTCTGTACAAATAATACTTTTTTTAAACAGATTTGTGATAATCAAGCAAATGCACAGTACACATCACTTGTGCAGTCATAAAACACATCACACATCTTCAGTTGCTGTATTTACCTTTCTCTATACTTGGTAAATTCCTTTGCACTTGTGATAAATAGAAGTGGTCAGGTAAAGGTCTGTTAAGAGAATACATGTCTGAAGATCATGCAGACAACTTGCAAAATACATATACTAAAAGATCACTTCCAAATGTCTTGAATTATTAAGCATGAAAATAATTACGTCATTCCAGTACAGTGTTGTGCAGAAACCTGGAATAAGAAGCATCATCTTATTCCTGATATGATAGATTGTAACAATTAAGTAAAACAAAAAAATCAGGCACCAAATAAACTATCCTGCAACATGGAATAGTATCTAGATGGAGCGCTCTCCTTAATGAACTACAAAATCGGTCATACGGCAATATTTTTCATTTCGTATCATGAGCATCTCATCACATCTCGAAGGTATCACTGCTGTTTCAACTTGCCAAAACAACAATCTTTTCTACGGGCTTTTCGCAGAAATTCACAATGCAGAAGAGAAACGTCCCAGGAGGGAAATCCCGCTGCCAGGCCGGAGCTACCTTGACCGCAGGTAAGTGTTAAACACGCCAAGGTTGCCACGGTATCCCGCTCCTGGTGCGATGCGAGAAGTCTGCCTCTCAATAGGGGTTTCTCTCGCTTTGTAAAAGTCGAAATCAACGGCCAGCGAGGTATCGCTCTGCACGGCAGGAGCCCCTCAGAGCTGCTTCAGGGCGCCGCCACCCACCGCGGCCGCTGCGCGGGGCAGCGCGGGGCAGCGCGGGGCTTCAGCTCTCCCGCACCGAGCGAGGGTTTCGCAGCATTAAAATGAAGCAGCTTATTTGAGGCGCCCGGCGGGGCCCGGGGGCTCCCAGCAGGACCGCGGCGCGGGG
>NW_028185483.1:3101974-3113525 GCF_003343005.1 Rhea americana
GCGTGACTGCGCGCGTTGCGCCTCGGCCGCTCGGCAAAGCCCGGGGCCGCATCGCGGAGATCCCTGCGGGCACGGCGATCCCCTTTCTTCGTGAGCAACGGAGACGAAAAGGTGCTTCCCCCCCCTTCTTCTTCTTTCCTTTTTATTTTCTTTTTTCTTTTTTTTTTCCTTTCCCCCACGGGAAAACAGAGCTGGGAATGGCTGCTGAGGTTTGTGTGCATACTCCACCATTGTATTATAACGCTGAGAGCTTTTGTCCAGTCTAATTAAAAGTAATCCAGGCAACAAGGCTTTCATAGCTTCCAATATTATTCTGGAAAACAGTCTGATAGGTTTCACTAAATCTAAATCTGATTTGTTGTATCATGTAAATCTGGAGTAACTCCGTTATCTTGCTTATATATCACAGGCCATGAAAGTAATTAGTTCTTGTTGTAGTTCTGCAAATGCACCTGGAATCGGGGGAGCTACAGGCCAGCAAAGGTGATCGTCGCTAAAGCTGCATCCCAGGCACTCAGCTCTGGACCGTCTTGGCTGCAGCATCTTCCCCATCCTCTGCCGTGTGATGCGCCGTATCAGGCATGCTTCACTGCAAGCGCTGCGGGAAGGCATGCTCTCCCTCAGTATTAGACCCTTTTTTTAATCACTCTATCCTAGGCCCCGATTTTTTTTCCTTCATTTCAGTCCTTGAAGGACTCAAATGCTTTGAAGAAACAGGAATTGTTTAAAAGACTGATTTCTTTGGAAAGATGAAAAGGCCCGTATTGCTAAATTATGAGGGCAGGCTTGAATACTGTCCACAAAGACTTGAACGAGAAATCTAGGGCAGGAAGGAACTTGTTTAAAGTTGATCAGCGTAGCATAAGCTGAAATAATGGGATAAAATCACTTGGAGGGAGTAAGAATATTCTCTGTACAAGGGCCAGATCCTTGTTATAATTTATCCCAGGATATGTTTCAAAATCTATTAAAAAAACTAGTTTCAGTCTGTGAAAAGAAGCAGGGAAATGACTTTTGCTCCACCGTGCATGGCTACTTCTGTGTATGTGGTCAAAAATCAACCCTGTTAAAATTTATAACCTCATAGCTAATCTACACGTATTCATCTTGAGAATTTCTTTCAATATTGTTTTTCTGGTGCTGCATATCATCCCTCATGCATTTGGGCTATTTTCATCTAACTCTTAGCTCTCTTATCTTGTCTCTCCTTTTTTTTTTTTTTTTTTTACACAGAATCTCATCTTCTCTCCTGCCTGCATTCTTAAATTCTTTAATGTACACTTCTGGGATTTTTCTTGTTGTTGCCTGCTAGTGCTTCAACAATTCCCAGTTTAGTGTTGTCTTCCCATTTAATTAGATCATTGTTTAGTTTCCAGAGGTCTTTAACACAGACGTATGTGAAATTATCCCAGACACCACTCTTCCACTTAATATTATTGCCATTTTCATTATGCTACAACTTTCAATTAATTTTCAAGGCATGCGAAAGTGCTTAGATCCAAGCAAATTTGAATTAATTTTTCAAGTAAAAATTTTTGAGGCACTGTATCAAATGTTTTAATAAAGTCCAGATATATCAGCTGCATTTCTGGATCAAACTGCTTTCCCTTTGTCTTTTGTGTTCTGAGATTTCTTATCCGATCTGTATCTGCCTTGAGGTCAGCTGAAACTCCACCTAATAAGAATATAAAAGTCAACATTGGGAAAGCTCCTTGTAATTCTGCCATGAAAACTCTGCAAATTGCAAAGTTTAGCATTACTGACAATACATATTAATTAAAAATGCTAAATATGAAATTAGGATAAAATTCACATTTTTTGATAAAACCATCAGTGAGAAAAACTAATGCGTGGTCATAGAAACTTCTGTGATAATAGTTGCTCTCGTGAGCACCGTGCTGCACTATAACTACATCCTGTGCTAGCAAGATCATCCTGCGACATGCTGTCCCTACGCAATATTACTTAACGGAAAATGTAAACAGCGTGGGGAATCACAGCGGCAGCAGGTGTCCCTGTCCAGGTCTGTTCTGAGACACTGCTTTTTCTCCGGAAAGATGCAGCCGGTGGTCGCCGTGTTCGAGGGCCCCATGGCACTCGCAGTCCCTGTCCGTGCCCTTGCGTGGGCGCGGGAACTCATGGGACCGTACTGTTCATCAGGTCGTGGAGGTGGTCCACTCAAAACCTATTCACTTTTTTTTTTAATTAGTTTTTCTGCCAGACCAACTCTGTGAACCAGCTTACTGTCACGTCCCATGAGCTGTGCCGCCCGTGCAAGGAAAGCGGAGCTGCTTGTGGCCAGTAGAGGAAATGAGGCTGGAACCACAGCAACTGGATTTATGAGCGTTTATCTTCCCACGGAGCAAAACCCTGACTGATTTCAGTCCTTTTAGTCCTCAGCTGAATTGATTCTAAGAGCTGACTTTTGGCTGAACCAGTATCTAAGATTTTGGATGTTATTCAGCAGAAGTTGTGTTATCAATTTGAGTAAAAGTGGCGAACAACCCTTATGAAATGCACATTTTTCTACTTAAAATAATCATCCTGCAGCTGGTAAGAATTGCTTTTTTATTTTTCTTTAGCATTCTAAGTATGGGGCCTGATTTACCCAGTGCAGTATGCCAGTTTTACGCTGGTAAAAGACTTAATCTAAGGGAGATGTAGCAGTGTAAAGTGAACTCACTGATGAATCAAGCCCAAAACGTCGTGAAAGAATCCACACTTTTGCACCATGGACGCACTGGCATACATGCCTGTAGCAATAATGTATTGTTTAGCTGTTTAAATTCATTAGAATCTCTTTATTGCTGTAGAATAAGTGTGTTTAGTTAAATGTGAGAACGTTTTTATTTATAGGTAAGAAGAAGGTTTTCTCTGATGGGTTGTAAGGCAGGAACGGATGGGATGCCAAGCCGTTCACAGGTAAAACAGGATTAAAAAGCTTTTTCTTGCTTGTGTTTTCTGTACGATTTAACAATGAAGTAGCTCGGTTTGGACTGATGCGGAAGACTTTGAAATCAGACAGCTCTTTTTGTGAGACCTTGTGGTTTTATGTGTTATTCTAGTTGATGTCAGCAGCTTATTGATGATATTTTAGTATCAGGATTTGTACTACTACCAAAGTCTGCTTAGTGTAGTAGTTTCTAGAGTACATTAAGTAAATAATCCTAGAGCTCATTTGGCAAATATTTAGAAAAAGAGAACTCTCCTGCTTTTCATCCTTCCATGCAACTTCATTTCCACAAATTCCCCCTTCAGATCCCGTATCTGCTCACTGTTGAGGGGTAGCAAAAGCTGGGCTTTATGCTTATGCCCTGCCATTGTATCGTAGGATGCTGCAACATCAGCTTCTGCTTTCTTCACGTTAACATTTATTTGGTATGATGTATTTCTGAATAATTTATAATTAAAGTGCTTTTTTACCTTTTCCATCTACTGCAAAAGCTATTCCACATGCTGTCTATGGCCTTCAGTACAGAAAAGAATGTTAATTTTCAGTAATGTTTGCATGCTACTGCAGGGAGTGGAAAAAGAAGAGAAAAAGGATTACAGTTAGGAGCAATTCCATGAGTCAGTCATAGCCACATATAACATGCGTCGTATGCATTTCACACGAAAGATACTGTGTGCAGAAGCAGGGAGTGCCTTATTTGACTGCCCCCCAACCCCTCGGTATGCTCTGGTAGCTGCTAAATAACAGCTAATAGGTTCCAGCTCAGCTGTCCCAAGAAACGGGTCAAAGATGCAGGATTTTCTAAATGTGAAGCTGTTTTCTGCTGGAAGGTGAGAAGGGCCAGGGGTTGACATCGTGCTCCCTTGGAGAGCGCTGGGAAAGCTCCCGTTGGCTCCGGCAGACCTGCCTTGAAGAGTAAGCCTCCACCTCCCAAGCCGCCTTTGGGATCCGAGAGGCTGTAGAAACGCGGGGGGCACTAGTGCGAAGGGGGCAGGTGCCGGAACCTTATTTCCGAACGTGACGGCCCCAGCGAGGCGTCGCCCTCGCCCTCGCGCCCCTCTCCGGGGCCCGGGGCTGCCGAACGGGGCTGCGCGCTGCAAGGGGCCTCCGGAGGGGCCAGAGCTGTGGGCTTAGCGCTGGGAGCGACCAAATCCGACGGGATTTGCGCAGGTCTCCCGTTGCTGATGCTCCCGAAGCAGCAGCCGTGTCGCTGTGTTAGGGCACATCTACCCTCGGGTCTGGCGGGGGTTTAACTGAGCTTGTTGCGAACGGCATTTAAAGAGGTGCAGTCTTCAAAGCTGCTTGCAGCAGCAAGCGCGGGATAAATGTATTTTTGTAAAATTTTCTGTCTGCTAAACAGCCTAATTCAAACTCTTTCTTGTTGACATAACTGAGAAGGGACTCTGGAAATTGCACTAATTTAGCTGAGGTTTTTTCCCCCCTCCTTTTTTTTTTTTTTTTTCCAAAAAAGGGGGCTTTTTTAAAAAAAGGAAAAACTGGAATTCGTTAAGCCCTTTGCTTCGGGCAGCACTGTGTCTTCTGCCCGCGGCAGCAGTAGCGAAGGCCGAGCCGGAGCGAGGCGCTCGTGCCGGCGGCCGCGCGGGGCCGGCGGCGCTGCCCGGCGGAGCACGTCTCGCCGGGGGTCCGCGGCGCGGGGGGCCAGCTCCCGGGGCGGCGCGGGGAGCTCCCGGGCGTACGCCTGGCCACGGCTCCGGCGCCCGCGGGGGAGCAGCTAGCGATGCCAGAGAGCTCCCCGCGCGCAGGCAGCCACCTGGGGCCACCCGAACCGCCCCTGCCTTTTCCTGAGAAAGAAAAGCTGTGTCTCCCTGGATAGATAAAAGATCCTTCAGAGCTTCGTGAGCTTCGTTCAAAACGCACAGCGCGCGTTTCGGCTGCTGCTTCTGTTACAGCACGTCGCTGGCGAGGCTGGGTTAAAGGGGGCACGGCTACTTCCGAAGTCAAACCCTGGTCCGCTGACGCTGGCAAGAATTTTCTCAGCAGCTCCAAGGAGGACAGGATTTAATCCTCGATAGTGACAAGGCCTTACCTTCGGAGGCAGTTTTGGAACAACCGCTATTGGTCAGACCACAATATTATGTATATACGCTCAAATCGATTTTATTCGGAATAAGAAACAGCTGGAGGATTTGGGGTTTTTGCGTTCATACCGTTGTATCTGCGCAGATGTTAAAATTGCAGTTTTTCTGTTCTGAGCTGAAATGATGACGTGGGAGTTTCTTCGTCTTTTAGACAAACCAGATTTGAAGATCACCTGCCGTGAACCTAAAAATCCCCGCGCTGCCTCCCCACGAGCTGGGCGACCCGTGGTCTGGGAGAGCAAACCGAAGAGCCGGGAGCGCCCAAGCGGGGACGCCCCAGCAGTCCCCGGCGCGCCGGGGGGACACGGCCAGCCTCGCGCGCCCCCGCCAACGGGGCCGGAGCGGCTCTGGGAGGAGAAGGGGGTCTGATTTGCTCCTTGGCGTGCGTTTGTTAGCTCTGCTGTCGTGCTGGCCCTCTGGTCTCCATAATATTGGGAAGGAAGATAAGAAAACAGCTTCTCATGGGTTGGTTAGATATTTAATATTTTGGAACAAAAAACAACTAATGATGGGAGCAAGAACTAAGGATGTTAGAGCTGGAGAGAAGACTATCCGGTTAACTAAAAACACTGTTCTAGCCGAGTCAAGAAAGAGACTCCTTCACCCCAGTTTGAAATCTGAATTACTTTAATTGACAAGTTTATGGTTCCTGACTTTTATGAGTAATCATAATTGCAAATTAATTCAATTGCAATCTTTTGTTCGCAATTGTTTTCCCCACAAAAATGTGGACTAAATTTGTCCTCCCACCAGTGAACGCCAATTTGGAGAAGTTCCACCGCATTCATTGCAGCTACCCTACTTGCACGTTCCTGAGTGCGTACCAAATCGTGCCCCGCGTGCATGATTTTTCCACTTTTAGACCTGAGGGAGTGTAACAGGGAGCCAGGCTCAGGTTCCATTCCAGATCAAGTCTTTCATATGCAGATTATAAAATCAGTGAAAAACAAGCTTGGTTTGGCAGTTACTTTAAAAGAGCCCTTTAGATGATTTTATCAACAGCAGAAGAGGCAAATCATTCTTCATGCTAGGAATCATCATGTATCTCATTTGGGGAGATGTGAGCTATACTGGCTGATTTTCATGTTGAGAGAAAATTACTGTATTTGAGAGAAAATTTCTTAGGGCCAGTTCAGGTCTCTGGAAGTATGCCTGCCCTCAAAAACCTCATCCTGCAATCTCAGTGATATATTTTTTCATGGGACATTTAGATCAATACTATTGTTTTATGTATTTCTGTCATCCTGTCTCATCTATTGGACTGTCTGACACTTCAATTATGCTTTTAGAGTCCCATCCAAAGCCTCTGTATCAATTCCACCAGAAGCACGGGCTTGGAGCTATAGTTGTGGCTCACATTTGTAGAGGCAAATGCAAGGAAGCAAGCAAGAAACACGTCTTCTCTCGGCTCTTGCACTGCTGGAGACCTCATAGCTGCTGAGAAAGGAAGTTGAAATAAAATTTTCTCTCCAGACATTGACAGGAAACCTGACAACGTGATGGATGATCCATGATGAACAGAGACCAACCGTGGTTACAAGCTCTGCAGATGCTGCCGTTGTGTTTTGAGAGGATGCATGTTCCCCAAACAGGGAACCCTCTCGGGCCAGGGCCGACCAGCTCCTGCCGTGTGCGGTCCACCGTCTCCCGGCAGAGGTTTCATATGTCACGATTGGATGCAGAGAACATATATTTGCTAAAATGCCCCAAACCAAGGATCATTACTAAAATAGCAGTACAGGCAGTTGGTAGAGTTTGCATTACAGAGAGATGATAGAGTATGGCCACGTTTCTCCTCAGCAAAAGAATACTGAAAACACCTGCCATTTGGTGATATTTAGATACATTTCAACAGCAAAATGTTTGCTCTAAGAGAGAGGCATAATAAAAAAACACTTCTCTGATGAGTTGTTAGAAGTGAAAGAACGAGAACCGCGTTGTGAAGGGAGGTGAGGGGAGCCACCGCCTGCATTTGCCTAATCCGACTTCTCTGCTGTCCCCCCAAAGCGCCCTGTATTTCCGTCTTTCCTGGGGGTCCATTTTCCTTCCTTACTTCCCTCACTTTGAGAAGGATCATATTTATAAGAGTTTCCAACCTCTTCCAGAAATCAGGGGCATGACAGTCCACGGCTCTGGAAAGACACTGGTTTACACTGGGATTTTACCCCCGTTCCAGCCCTCCGGGGCCAGTCCAGGCCCGATGTAGAAAAGATCTGATCTGGAATGGGGGAAATGACCGTAATGTCATGCCTGAAATGTAGGGTAATCTCTGCTCGGTGTAAGCATGGCAGTATTCTTGCTTTGTCAGTAGTTGGGCACTAAGTGCTAGCATCGGGGCAAATTCCCGGGATATGCTTTTCTTACTACTGTGAACGAGTACGGTTCATTTTGTTGCTTACAGTGTTTAAATTGCCTGACCTGTATTTTTTCTACTGAATCAAGGCATTGTCCAGTTTCCTAACGACTGGCTCCATCTCCTCTACCATAAAGGATGTGCCTGCACAGCCACTTGGGTTTACTGCCAGTCAATCAATGCTAAAAAATTGACATATGGGCGTGGGATTTTTTGTTGTCTTTTAAACAGGCTCAGAGACATTAGGGTTTGTCATGTAAATAGTACAAATAAAGCAAAAAAACCCAAGAGCTATTTATGGTTTTAGGATGACATCTGTAGTGTGGGTGGCAGCAGAATGAAATGCAGAGAATCTCAAAGCTCTTCAGAGTTGAATGAACTGACTGAACATTCATTTTTTTGGTGGCTTCAAAAATATTAGTTACCCCCATGTCATGCAAATGGACAAAATAAAACTGCCTGGCTCTGAGCTCTCTGCAGGGCAGGACGAACCAGCACTGCCCCTCGCTGCCGAGTACCAAAGCGTTTTCCTCCCAGAACGCTGTGCGATGAAAATCAGCAGCTCCCTTCCTACGATCATTTTGTCCGGTTTTGTATGTGCTGCCTGGAGAACCTGCCTTCGCAGCAGCAAAGGTTAAGATATGCAATTGTGAACAAAATCAGACAGATCAACTCTTCCGATAGCCATGCTTTTAAAATATCTCTAAGGGTTAGGATAATTACATAATTATAGTGTTACTAAGTTCCTTTTTGCTGTTATCCCCAAACCCTGAAACAGCCAAGGTATGGTACAGCCTACAAATAACTAGAAATGTTGAGAACATCTCTAGGAATTTCACAGTAGAGGTGCGTGCAGTTGAAGTCCCCACATGATATGGTGCAAAATAATTATTTAAATGACATGCTAATCATTGCTGGAAATTAGCAATACCATTTCAAGCAATGCAAATCATAAGCAATTACATCGCATTATCTGGTTACCTACACTGCAAACAGAAAAGTTAATTATTTGTACCCAAGACAGCAGCAGCAGCTTCAGCATATTCTTATTTTGCAGTTTCTGGAGGAGATGCTTTCATCTTCCCAGGTTCTAAAATTCACTTTGCTTTTGTTCTTTTACTGCCTCAACTGGAAATATCACCATGTATACAATGAGAATTTTATAATAAAATTATGTGAGTTTTAGCAAAACATGGACCTACAATTCCATTTTTCTGTACCTAAACTAATGGGAGCTGAGGAACAGTTTGGACTTTAAAGGAACGTTATATTTGGCACATATGATCCCACGTGCTGGAGCTTCACACTTTTAAGACCATCTGTGCAAAGACAACCAGGTACGTGGTCAGTGCATTGCAGACGGCTGACGTACTACGGAAACGTGTCCTAGGCTTGTTAAATTATCGCTTGGTTAAAATAAAGAAGAAAATATTTGCATATATTTTCTCATAGTCAGAAAAGGCATACGAAACATGCCGGCTTGAGACCCGTTACAGCTCTACCAGACTCCTGTGGTGTGAAATCAGGCCGGTTTTATGTTACGGCTTGTCAATGGAGATCGAATTTGGGAGGGATTCAGTGAGAGTTGCACCTATCCCTGGCTTTGTGTTGCAGACGCGTGACCGTTCCTACTGCCGTGGAGCAAAGCCTGCTGCAGCATTACCGTCCTAATTTTATCGAGCTATGCCGCAGGAGACCTCTTCTCAGAAGATTTCTTTATAGTGAATTTTGTATGAGCTTTGGTGGCTTTCACGGCGGTTTCGCCCGTGCCGTTGCCCTGTGCACGTCCAGCGCGCCGTCTCCCGCCCTCGGGGGTTTTGCTTTGGAGAACGGCGGTCGCGACGCTCGCGCGCATAACCGGTCGGGTGGCGTCGGCGTGGCGGCGAGCCCGGCCGTGGCCGCGGCCTGCGGCGCCGCCGGAGGAGCCGCGCTCGCCTCTGCTCCCGCGGAAGGGAAACCCTGGCGGCGCTGCCGGCTTCCCCCGAAGTTCCCCTCTGGCGGCTACCCTTCCGCGCTCATCGTCGCCCCGCGTGAGGACGCTGACCTGCCGCCACCGAGATCGTCCGCGGTTTCACCCGTTAAAAACGTTCTGTGCAAATGGACATTTTATAAAGAGCTTCTTGAAAACGGCATGTGTTTAGCCCTCTGAAGTGATGTTGTGTGTGCTATTTTTACAGAAAACGACATTTCGAAATGTCAGAAAATCTGTATTTGGCATACAAAGTTAGGGACAGTTCCTGCAGTTTTTATTTGATTTGAAAGCAAATCTTTCAAGGAGCCAAACCCTGAGCATTCGCATCGGCTGCCAGAGATGGGATGAGGCAGTTATCCCAGGAAAGAGCAAGGATTCCTGCACTTGCTCCAAACAAGCATAAACAAGTTGTTCCATGAACAGTACAAATAACAAAACAAATTTCCTCTAGGTTTTTTATTCTGCGTCACTGGGACATTTCCTCTGCAACAGACAGTTTTCTACCTGCTGTTTGGGGGTCCAAACAGCTCCCACTCTGCTATTTTGAGGTCCTTCCTATGATCCTACCTTCCATCCTATCTCTCTCCGCTAAAATAATCTCTGCTTCTGTCAAAATAATCCACTAAAGTAATCTAAAGCCTCAGCTCTACTAAGCCAATGACAAGAAAATGGTAAATTCTTGGCTTCCATCCTCAGGTCTCCCTGGCTTTCTTGGAGGCCTCAGTGAATAAAAGACAAACCAAGAGCTGGGTAACTCAGACATGCAAAATAGAGATGAAAATAAATAACAGGTTTGAGTTTATCCAGCCCTCCTGCCTTCTTATGGGCCAGATCGTGCATTTCTCACTGAAGTACATGGCGCTAACCTAAGTGAGTGTTTGAGTGTTTTGCCCCGAGCAGAATTAGGTAAAAGTTGGCTCTGAATTGTCAGTTCTATTTTGATACTTGGGAAGCTCTATAATGCTAATGGGGAGGACATACAAGTATGTAGGCAGATCAGGTAAATATTGACTTTGTGGTTGACAAAGAGTGTTTTAAAATACTGATACAGTATTGGCCCCAGCAACACGCTTTGGTTCCTGCTTTATATTGTGTCTTTGGATGGATTCCTGTCTCACTGCCATCAGTGGCAAAACTCCCATCGCCTTCAGCAGGGCTGAGATTTTACTCTTGAAATTAGCGTGTTAAAACCTCCCATACACTCTGTCATGTAGGTGGATAAAATAAGAATGAAATTTCTTTGAAGACCATTGACCAAGCATAAAGGAACTATGGGCCCAAGCCATTTCTCATCTGGCTTTGCCAAAGGCACTCTACGTAGAAGGAACTGAGCAATGTAAATGCAACCTTGAATTGAAATTCCACACTTACGGAGGTTTTGCATGCCCAAGAAACAGGAAAAAGCAGCAAAAGCTTCTGAGATAGTTATCTACACTTAATATAGTCTACATCCATTAAAACAAAACCCAGAAGCAAACAGTTGTCTAAGTCCTGCATGTCAACAGTATAAACACATACACAGGCTGGACTGGGCAGCTGCTGAACTGGTTCTGCTACCGAGTGAGCTGAGCCCTTTAATTGCGAGCGCTGATGAGTGTGTGCACGCACCAGCAATCAGAAAAGTAGTCACGCTTGAGACATGAGGTCATCTGCAGTCGTGGCTGGGCAAACCTCAAGTGATAAGTGATTGAATTTTGCACAGCTAAAAGAAATGATTCATGCAAGAAGCAGCGTGCTGTCTGCCCGGCGATGCCGCGGGGGCAAACCGGCTCCCTAAAAGCCCAAGGAGCACGGCTGCGGTGTTCAGGGGCTGTGGAAGACGGCGTTGATGCAATCCTGGGCAATCTGGGGTATTCAAGTGAAATAAAGGAATAAATTTGCAGTGAGCCTGCACTGAGCTAATGATGGTTTGGCAATGAGCGCAAAATACGCTTCTGGTGGGAGAAATGCTCCTTTCCAAAAGCACACCAGCAAAACGAAGGTCCTTGGCGTTTCAAGGGCACAAGGGGGCAAGTGCCGCCCGCGGCGCCTCCTGCAGCCTCCGCGCCCGAGCAGCGACTTCGCAGTGCGGCAGGTTCCGCGGCAGATGCCGTGATCAGAGGCGAGTGCGCGTCTGCAGGAGCGCGCGCGGCGCGCGGCACCGTGCAGGGGGCAGCGCGGGGGCCGCCCCCGCG
>NW_028185483.1:3114180-3126725 GCF_003343005.1 Rhea americana
CTGGGGCTGGGGCTGCGCCTGTGCTGTTAATTTTATCGATCTGCTGCACTCAGCCTTCCCGTGGCTCCCTGGCCCTTATTAATATGTTATCTAATGAAACTTTGCACTGGCAGCTCTGCCCCAGCCGCGCCGCTGCTGCTAACCCGGGTGTTGCTGGGTTCCTTGCTGTGCCTCTGATGGAGGTAGCTGCGCTCGCCCGGCCGAGCAGGTTGCAGTGCTTTATGGCATGCGCTGTAATTCCCCTGTGTATCTGCAAGCAGCAGGGAAGGGTGTGATGCAGTCTGTGCGGACGGGTCGGTGGCCTGCTTCTTTCCCTCGCTGTGATAGCTGGGATTCATTAGCAGATGGCTTTGTAGCGCCTTGGGAGAGGAGGCGATCGTGGCCTCCCAGCGCCTGCCTGCAGAGCGAACGAGGCCTGCCTGAGCAGTGCAGCGCTGCCACCCCTCCTGTTTTGTACTACATTTTCCTCTCCCTCCTGAATGTGCCCTTAGATTTCCATTTCAGGCATCTAAAATTCTCCAAGAATGTCCACATCAATTTGCAGATAAGGAAAATTGGGGTACTCCTTCCATCTGCTCCCTTTTGAACAATAATTAATAAAGTAAGGTTTGCATACGTTCATTATAAGAAATTACTGCTTGGTTTTGAACAGTGACATAGGTAACATATGATTGTGTTGATAATAAAATCTTACCAAGGTGAATGCTCTTTGAATGGAGCCGTTTGTGTGGGCTGGAGCAGTTGATGTGGGCTTTATGAAGGAAGCGACAGCAGGAGGTGTTGTGCCAGGAGTGGAGCCTGTCTAGGGTGAGGACTTGGCAAACCTTGGCAATAGAGAGGAAGGATTTGTTTCTGTGTGATTAGGGCATTTGTTTCCAAAATGCACTGAAAAGTTGGGTTCAAATCCAAAGAAAAGAGATGGGAGTGCTGGCTTGAACGGCGCTTCAGTGGAGCGCTGGAGCTGTAAGGACAGACTCTCTCTAGTCTTGTGAAAATCCAGGTTGCGAAGAGGATCTTTTTCAACCTGCCCGTTCGTGGCCTTTCTGCAATAGAAGTAGGGGTATGTGGGTTGCCATCGTGATGCGGGAAGGGAACCTGACTTTGCATTTCCATGTGCCAGGTGAGCACACTCGCTGCTCAGCTGCGGAATAAACTAGCATGGTCCTGATGTGTCTGCAGAAGTGGGTTTAGGAGCCTAGTACACCTGGCAAAATCCCACAGCCTTTCTGTGGTCAGCGATGTTTTCCTGTTTTTGTGGCTCGTAGCTGCCAGCGTTTGCGTGAGCCTGCCCTTGCGTCTCCCTCCCCGTGGCCTTGGAGGGCTCGGTGTGCCGTGGGGTTTGGGCGCCCCTTCCTGATGCTCCTCACTACCTCCCTGCAGCTTGCAGGGTTTCAAAGCCTACATTTGCTGTCATGATGCAGCGGTCTTAAAGGTTTTCAGGTTCCCCCTTGTAGGTTTTTGGACCATCAGGGGGTTGACTGTGTCAAACAGTGGAGCACCTAACTGCATGCTTGGATGCAGGGGAAGTGTGTGGGTGGCCAGATGGGTGGGTGCTGCATGGCGAGGAGGGAAGGGGCCCTCAAGAGGATGGTGAAGCAATAGTGACGAAACAAGGTGCCTCTGGACCCGGCCCTTAATTACCTGCACGCGTTGATTGCCAGCAGTGCTGCTCGTGGATGTGTGTGTCACGTATAACCTGCCAGTCGGACGTGCAGAGACAGCAAGAAGGCCTGGCTGGGGCGGTCAGTGGCACGGTGGCCGGCTGTGCTCCGCGTCGCTGTAATGCAGTCCAGCTGCGCCACGAGGAGCTGCGCGACGGCCAGGCTGGGACTGACGCGCCTCCGAGGGGCAGCGAGGGCTGCGGGCGTTTCTGCAGTATTGAACCGGATGCCTAGTCCATGTTCTTGGTGGTGTCTTGATTACCAGATCAGGTAGAAACGCTTCCTCTGCCCCCGCCTTCAACGAAAGCTCAGATTTCTGGGAAAAATACAAAACGGTGTGAGTACAGCACGCTGGCCAAACTTATATCCTGGCTGAGACTTAGTATTGAGCTCATGGGTTTTCCTGGAAGAATTGTCAAGTTTTATTATTATGGAAGACAAGATGCTAGCTTTCTATAATTAGCTGTCTACATTATCCCGTCTCTAGCTAATACCTCTTGGTGTTCTACATGCCTTTGTAATACTAGTTTCATTCACAGGGGGGTTATTTTTGAAACTGATTGGAAGGTATCTCTTCCTGATGGTCTTTTTGATGTCCTAAAATAGGACACTTAAAAATACCACATAACTTCCTGAAGACTTGTCCAGTGTTTTAGTGAGTGCCCAAATAAACATTCATATTTAAAGAATAGAGCTCTGCTTGTCTGTAACATTGTGATGGAGTTTTGCTCATTAAATTGATATTCTGAATTAAAGGGAACACAGGAGAAAAAAGCCCTGTGTAGAGACTTGCCTGACTTTTTTTTTTTTTTTTTTTTTTTTTATCTCCCCTCTTTTTTTTCATGGATGCGTTATCATCTTTTGAAATCTATTTTTTCGACTGTAAAAGAGTACAGTTCATATTTGCTATGCAGTTATACCTTAACTGCTAGGAATGCCAGAGCAGTATAACATTTACAAGCTGCCTGGCTCCATTTGATGATTGCTTTCTTGCTTACGTCTTAGACGAGGAGGCTAATTACCAGGAGAGGAAGGCAATGGCGACAAAAATGGAAAAGGTAGATAGACGTATGCATCCCTCTCAGATGGAGCATAATCCTAGAAATCTGGTCGGTTCTTGGCTCCGCGTTGATGAAAGCTCTGCTTTTGCTGTAATGAGGCATGGGGTAGTTTTGAAGTAGGCTTGCTGTAGAGCTCAAATCAAGCTCTTCCACTGTGTTGTGCTCCCTTGCAATGGGTTTTGCATCAGTCTCAGAATTTTGTTTTTCCTATTTTAATCATGATACTGGCTTATTAGATTTTACATGGTTTCCCATTACTGTGCAGCAGAAGTTGACAGTAGCCAAAATGGTTAAATCCAGCACGTTCCACGCAGAGCTGCAAGCACTGTCAGGAGCAAGGTGGTTCTGGCTGAAGTGCCGACTCTTTCTCCTCATCAGAATATAACTTAATATTTTGGCAGTACCTCTGCAGGAAGAAGTTCCTCTCCAGCTGCAGCTTGAGAAACAAGAGATCCCTCTGCTTGTCTAAGTGGGCTGTGCGCGATACTGGTGCTCCTCAGCATTGCTCCAGGTGCTCCGGGGCTTCCTTGGCTGCTTCCCTGCTGCTGCTGTGACTGCTTGGGGAGCCTGTGTGTCCTACAGGGTCCAGTCCTTAAGATTCCTGTGGGAAATGATTAGTAAGTGCTTAGGTAATCTGCAGGAGTGAGGGGGATTGGGCCTGTCCTATGAGTGAAAGTCCTTTGGAAGATGACAGTACCTACAATCATAGCCCAGATTTGCTAGTGTGTGACAGAAGAGAATAGGTAGCAGACCAGAAGGAAAAACAAAAACAAAAAAAAAAACTCCAGAAAATGGGTAGCCAACAAAGCCAGGCACATGCAGGTTGCTACCTGCGTTTAGTGATCTTTTAGATCTTGTTGTGGAAACACTTGATGCTAGTAAATGTTTGTGAATTGGTACTTCTGGATTGTGCTGTGTATCCTGTTTAATTATTTGGTGCCTGTTGCCACAGAGGTGGCTCGTGGGGATGTGGGTGGTGGTGCAGGGGCACGCTGAGCAGGGGTGTGGGAGCCGGCAGTGGCCAACGGAGGCAGCTGCAGAAAGGCAGCAGTTGGCCCGAGTGGTGGTGCCAGTGATGAGGGGCTTCATGACTCGGTGCTTCCCAGCACGCAGCTCAAGCCATCTTTTTGGAGGCCACTGGACCTCGCAGCAAGGAGCCGTCACGCTCCTGGGATTAATGCCAGTGCTTGGAGGTAAGCCGCTCCGCGCCTTGGAATTCTGCTCGGCATCTTCGGCCATTAGTTCAGATATCAGACATAACAACAAAAGCTCAACTGCTGTTGTTTTTCTCCTCTGGATCTGTGGAGTACAGGGTAGGTTTATGGGCAAGGAGCCAGAGGAAGCCTGCTGTCCTTGGGAGATCCTTTGGACAGCCCATTCCTCTGCCTCGTGTATGTGCTCTGCAGGAAACACTTACGGGTTGCGTCGGCAGTGGAAGATGGCTGTTGATTGCTGTGGCCTTGCAGGCAAGTAAATCTGAGGTCTAGAATGGACAGTAGTGTTGTCTAAACATGAGAAACTACGTCAAGTTGAATCAATTTTTGTATTTAAAGTGACTATTAAAGTTCTTGTGTGGTAGGGCTTCGTATTATTTCAGTATAGTCAGCAGCTGTATCTTCTTTTTCCAAAGTAAACCACTAGGTTTAGGGGTGTATGAGTGCTTTTAGGATTATGTTACTCATTTATTACTATTTTATCAGTGGATTATTTACTATTTTACATATTTGTTACTAACTGTGATAGAAGAAAGAATATATATGTTTAAACCTTTCTCTTGAAGAAAGCTGCCTATTGTGGACTATTGCTAACAGAGTCTGCCAGCTGTGGTTCCCATGAAGATACCGAACCATTCTGCAGTAGCAGACCATTCTGCTGTTACCCCTTCTGCAGCTAGAAATAGTTATAACGATAAGCTGCTAGTGAGTTTAATTAATGTGTTGCCTTCAGTGTTCCATGTTCGCATTTCTCTGCAAATGGAGAACGTCCAGATGGTTTGTTTTATAGAAAACAGTGTCAATTACGTAAATCCCCAAGAATGAGGGATCTGTGTGTGAAAGGGCTCACTGGCATCCGCAGTGAGGACCTCAGGGACCCCGTTCCTTGGCAGAGGTGGGGCCCTTTTACACGGAGCTGCTGCATGAAGCAGGGACAGAAGAAGGATGCCCCAGCGGGTGGCAGCGCTGCAGACCCAGAGTCGCTCCTTCAGCACGGCCATCTGCTCACGATGGTGCTGGCTGGCCACGTTGAGTTACCTGTTGGCCTCCTTATGTAATACCCTATCTGAAATGGGGCTGACAGCAGTGTGGCCTGGGCTAATTACAACTAATCACGAGGAGGACGGGTGGACTGAGTGTGTCTTGCCTAGGGGCCCATCCCTGGCACTGGCTGCAAGATACCTCTCTACACTTAAATCTGCAGTTTGAGCGCTGTGCCCCTTCCTCATCTACAGTGGCCTCTGCCTTAGAGGGGGATACCTGCCAGGGACTTGCATGCTTACAGTGATCACTAATGCAACGATCCTGAAGCCTCGTTGGCTCCACCTTCGAAAACTGCTCTGTGACCTGAATCCTAAAACTGCCTGCCAAGGAAACAGTCATTTCTCTCCCTACGGTTGCCTAATTGTAATGTAGCAAAAACAAACACTCAAACAAAAAGCCCAAACTGGCTTATGTGAAGGTGGGAGTAGTGCTGCGCTGCTTGACCCGTTTGTGTTCCCGAGGGCTTGCTGCGCTGTGCCTCTCCGAGCGGAGGTCTGCAGCGGAGCCGCCTTTGTGCGGAGGCAAGCTGCCTGGGTCCATCAGGCTCCTGGAGGGGAGTAAGTGACTAATCCCTGGGCTCAGGTTTCCAGGCTATGGTCCTAATCTTAAATTGAGATCAAGCCTTTTGCTCCAAAGGGAAGCACAACAGCCAAGCCCTGGTTCTCTGTGGTTGTCCGGCCGTTCCCCCATGCTTCCTTTGACTTCAGTCATCCATCAGCTGAGACTCCCCAGACCCCAGCGTGCTGACGCAGAGGGAGCGAGCGGCTTTCCTTGCCTCCTCCCCACCCCCTTCTCTTGCTCTTGTGGAGCAGTGCAGGTATCTCACAACCGTGCTGCTCCGGGTAACGCGCCGACTGATGCATTTTGGCAAGAAGTCAAAAGGAGAAGAGGCGGTGGTGCTAACTGGGAGCTAGTGCGCGGGCAGGCTGGCCATCTAGTATTGCACCGTTTGAAAACTGTTGTAGAAAAGTGCTGCTAGTAACGCTCAGCCTTAGAGCTGTGAAGTACAGCTGGGTGTCAAAGCAATTTCTGAGCTCTGTTTTGAAGTTAACTTCCCGTCCTCCTGCGTGGCCTGGGACTTGCTCTCTCCAGTTCTTGCAGCACGTCTCCCCCTGTGTCCAGAGATACTGCAGCTAGCCAACCCTTACAGTGGCTTCCTCTGACGCTTTCAGATGTAGGCTCCTTGGCGTATCCCACAAAATTTCAGTCTAATGCTGGAGAATCAGAATGCAATTAAACAAACCTGTTCTTCTGCAAAATAGAGAGGAAGGAAGTTTTTTTTTCCCTGCCCATCCCTCCTCTGCCTTTCTCTTGCCCTGTTACTTCCTTATTGCACAGACCAGGCAGTTCCTGCAGGAATAGGGGAGGCTGCTGAGTCGCGCCGGCCTCCCACGGCCTCGTCAGGGCACCTTGGACCCCTGCAGCCGACACGCTTAACCTTGGCCAGCTAAGCTCGGAGGAGCAGCAGCCTTCCGAATGCTGGTCGAAAAGCAGCCTGATTTATGCTAGTGTTGCCCAGCTTTCTTGGCAGGAAACGGCTGTTAGCGTGCACCAGCAGTTAAGAACAACAGCTCGAGAAGTGTGTCCTGGACCTGTGGGAGCTAGCACGTGCTGAGCGCGTTGAGCATCCCACGCCTCTGTCCAGCTGACCATCTTTTCACGTCTGAGGTGGCTAATTTTTGCTTAGTTACGCTAGGGGTTTTTTCACAAACTGTAACGTTACCGTAGCTTGGGATTCGGCAAGGGATTTAATAGCTGTTATTAGAACTGGCATTAGACCTTCCATTTCCATGACTTCCGTTTTTCTCCATGCTCGAGTTTCGCGGGTGTCGTTTGGCTCCAGGGCTCGTCCCTGCGGGCACCTCCGGCACTGCCGCCCTGGGCGCCCTCCGTGCCGGGGTGCCGGGGTGCCCCCGTGCCGGGGCGCCGCCGGTGCTCCCGGCTGGCCGGGGCCTCTGCGCAGGGCAGGCTTTGATGCGTGGCTGTGCCGCGTGCCTGTGGGAAGTGAGGTCTCGGGCGTCGTGCTTCTTGGCTTCTCCTCGCCTCCAAAATCTGCTACCGCATTTTGTTTCTTTTAACTTAATAGGTTATTTTATTTACTGTATCCGGTTAATAAATGCAGAAGCGACAGCGCACTGACTGCTCGTGCAGAATACTGCACCCCAC
This sequence comes from Rhea americana, assembly GCF_003343005.1. NCBI lineage: Eukaryota > Metazoa > Chordata > Aves > Rheiformes > Rheidae > Rhea > Rhea americana. The sequence goes on from NW_028185483.1 coordinate 3,121,327, forward strand.
CTGCGTGGAGCGTTTTCCCCGCTGCTTACACGGTGCACTGTGTTGCCCTGAATTGTCTGATACCTACCGTCACCGTGCACAGCAGTAGCTAGGACTTTCCGTCTTTTTTTTTCTTTTCTTCTTCTTCGTTTTTTTTTCTTTCTTTTTCTTTTTTTTTTCTTTTTCCCCTCACATGCCTGGTCCCTGCTGGCTTCTCGAAGTTTTACAACTTTCTTTTGTAGCTTTTAAAAAAACCCTTAACTAAGAGGTATCCCATTGCATGAAATAGGGGCTTGGGGAGGGAAGTTTCAGCTCTTCTGCGAGGCGGTTCTGTAGTCAGCAAAGCATTGTAGTGACTTCAGGAACTTTAAACTTGCACATCTCCTGGAAGACCCAAGGTAATTGAAAGCTGAGAGCAAATGGGTTTAACGGTGTCTCTGGGTCAGGCTCTAACCCTCTGAGAGCCAACGTGGCACAGCTCATCCCCAGAGAAAGTGAGAAAAAGCGAGTGCCCCCGTGGTTCTCTTGTAAGATATATAAATATATATATGTCCTGCAGGAATGGGAAGGAGAGTGATATCTTTACAGCTTTCTCTTTCCTGATGTTGGGTCTACCTCTGTTTCTGTTTTTAAAGTTTAATTGGATGTATATTGTGTTAGTGATTCAACTGCTTATTACACTTTCTTCTAAAATGTTCTTGAAAGTCTGACTTTCTTTTAATTACTGTGCTGTAAAAACCTCTCCGATTCCAGCTGAGTAATGTTGGAGATGGATGGAAGGGCCGGTGCATTCGGAGTGCTTCGTAGTTACTGAAGGCATCAAGTCACTTCGCTAGATTAAGTATAAGCAGCTCTTACCTTTTAATAATTTGCAAGTCTCCTAAAAGTCCAAATTGTTTAAAAACAGAGATTGAGTAAACTTCTGAGAGTGAGAAGACACCAAATGTTCAAACAAAAATGAATTATGTTGGTTTTCTCCTGCATTGAGATTAGAATGGAAGTAAAGCGGGGAACGTACTTCCCAGGGCGCTTGCAGCAGGGTTTGCTTTCTCCAGAAGCAATGAATTAGTACAGTAAATGCCGTCTAGCTGGTCAGCTGCTGGAGCTGGACGTGGAGAGCAGGGGGGGCTGCTTGTTCGCAGAGCGCCGCTGCGAGGCGGCCGCCTCCTCGCGGGACGCGTGAGCGGGTCCCGCTGCGGGTTAGCGATCTCGGGCAGGAGCGTCGGGGCTGCTGATTGCGCTGCCGGTGGCTCCTAAGTGGTGTAGGAGTCTCAAGACGTGCAGACTGCTTCTTCCTTAACTCAAACTTCTAAATTTACTTAGTGATGCCGGGAACTGCTCTGTGACCTCTATTACCAATACCTGGGGGAGCGCTCCTGCAACCCGAGCGTTTCAGAGCGGTGACTCATCTTTTCTGCTCTGCGTGTTGAGGCTAAAATCAATTTAGGAATATTTTTTCTATGAGAGGTGAATGGATGTTACTTCTTTCTGTCTTGCTTTTCTTGTCTTCCTACAGTTGGCCTAATATTGCCGTACAGAAAGCAGATTAAAGGATTTCAACTTCTGATTGCTTTAAAAATGAATTGCAATTGAATGTCTAGACTCTTTAGGCAATTTTTACATATTTTCACTAGATTTAGGATGAGGATTTATCTCTGGTAGATTAGGCTCACAGTCAGCTCAAAACCTAATAGTTTTACTCTCAGAAGGGTTTCAGACGCTTATGGCGAAGTTGTATTTTAGCCTAACCCGCCAGCGCCACTGCTGAGACCTTCCTGCTCCCTTCTCGGCTGTCATGGTTGGGAAGCTTTGCCTTGTGTTTACGCTGCCAAATCCCCAAATCCTCCTGACCCCCCCCTTTTTTTTTTTTTTTTTTTTGCTTTGGGGAAAGATGGGGACAGAAGAGATTGCCTTCCCCTCCCCTGTCTCCCCGATTAAAAATCCTCCTCAGAAATCTTTCCTTTTCCCTTTCCTGAAGCGTACAGGTGTTTGTATAAAACCCGATTCCTTTGCCCGTTGCTCAAAGTGGAGATTTCTTGGTGACAGACTCATCCCAAAGGTCAAAGCAGTGGCAAAAGCCTCCATAAAATGACAAAAATCTTATGTCTTTGAGAAAACGCGCTGTCCTGGCCGGGGCCCGCCGTGGCGCTCGGAAGGGCTGCCCGCTAGCAAGGTAGACTTTGATCCAGTAGGCAAACAAGGACATCTGTCCATTCGTTCATTTATTTTATCTCGAAACACGTTTCTAGCAAAAGCAATTTTCTTTTTATATACAACCGTAGAAATTTTGAAATTGAAACATCAGAACCCTTTTGTTAAATACAGCTGATTTCCCTAGAGCAAAGATTGGTCTGATCTCTTGCAAATCTGTTTTTCGAAGTGACTGCTTCCCTTAGTAAGTTTGAGCAGATTTCTGATGCGCAGTAAACGTGATCAAACACTGTGGTCTCCATTTTAGTATAGAAGTTGAACTTGGTTTCCTGCAGTTTGTTCTGACAAATTGTTACTTGATTAACAGATAGGTTTATAGGGCTGGGAAATGTCATGGAAAATGTCCTAGGTGTTTGGTGTAATTCACTAATACTCTCTAAAATCCTCTTATTTTCAGGGTTGTGCACAGAAGTATGTTGTGAAGAACTACTTCTACTACTACTTATTCAAGTTTTCGGCTGCTCTGGGTGAAGAGGTGTTTTATATCACTTTCCTTCCGTTTATCTACTGGAACATAGATCGCTCTGTGTCCAGAAGGATGATAATCATCTGGTCTGTAAGTATTTCTGTGGCTTATTTAAACATGTAATTTTTAATTCTGTAACTGTAGCAAACAGATATTTAAGGGTAAGAATAACACACAAGCCAGCAAAACCCCAATGTTACCCGTGCTAGAGCTACGAAGCCTGACTTAAGGATTATTCTTGGTCGTTGTGGGGCTCTTTCTGCCACCCCAATCTCTTCTGCGTGACCTGTTTGTACACCGTGGCACGGCCCGTGCCGGTCGGCGAGGAAGGGACGTGCAGGCAGTGGTGGGGAAAGGGGTGCTCCAAAAGAGAAGTCTCTTCAAAGGAAAAATCGCAATCCCTGCTGCAGACTAAGGCTTACGAGGGCTAATTTTTGTGATACAGGGGCATTCTGAAGTTACCAGATTTTAGCACCACTTCAGCTTTTGCAAATGCAGTTTGGAGTAGCCAAAATAATGTATTTCCATTCTGGCACTCAAAAAGAGTAGATAACAAGGCACTTTATCCTTCTGTCTGGGAATGACTGTGTTGTTTTATCACTACCATTGCTCATCTTGTTATTGATCAGGTCTTTGCTGCCCAAACAAGCACTTTAGACATCTCTGGCAAATGACGGACCCTTGCGGTTTGGTTGTCAATCTATATTGATTAGAGAAATTTAAACTTGGTGGAAACTTGGATGTGAGTTTTGTTTCTTTGCAGTGAAATGTCACCTTGATTGAATCAATTCTGATTAATAATATTCTGTCTTTTGTCCAAATAATATGATCAGAAATAATAAATACAATTTGAATTGGGGCACACGTTACAATGCAGCCAGTCTTGGATGGAAGGCATCAGCTGTTCTGTGCTGGTAACCCTAGTCAGTAAGTTTTACCAGGAGAAGATGGAAAAATAACTTGCAGACGAAATCTAGAGGTAGGTGGACACTGTGTGATTAGAGTTGGGGTTTGGCCAGGAGAACACCTACTGCTTCTGGAAATGTGCCACCGAAAATGAGAATTGTTAGTCACAGCCTCCTGTTCTCACATACTGCTCAAAAAATGATTCTTTGGAGCTACTCACATGCCTTTCTAAAGACTTGCTTCGCTTTACCTTGCGAGGAGTCTGTCTGAGTACTGGCCAGACCTAGCCCAACTTGTGTTCAAGTATTTGATATTAGAGTTATTTGTATTATTCTTTCTAGTTGCTCAGAGAGTTGTGGAGTTGCATTTTGTACTGAAAAGTAGAAGAGGAGAAGATACTTTAAACATGAAGACTTGTCACAATCTGTAGTTTTAGAAACATTTTAATTGTGCGTAATTGTGGAGTGGCTAAAAGCGTCTGAGGGCTCTGCCTTGCTGTTACGGCAAGTGCAGCTGGATGCCTTGATTGCTGGGACGCAGCCTTTGGGCGGTCGCGAGCAGTCAGCGTGTTCAGCACAGAGGCCCTGGCCACCTACGCGCCAGCAGAAGTGGCTGAGCGGCCTGGGAAACGCCGGGGCGTTCGGCACGGCAAACCTGTGCCGTTCAACTGCAAAGCAGCCGGTGGCAGCGCCGGAACGTGCCCGACCGGCGCAGGTCTGCAGGCCGCCGGCGGGTCAGCGTCTGCATGGGCAGAGCAAAAGTGGGTGAGGTAAACTGAGGCCGGTTAGTGCACCCTCAGCGTCAGAGGGGGGAAAGTAGAGAGGGAATTAGACCGTCTGTGGCGTGTCGGTAAGGGTGATGGACACCGGAAACGTGGCGTATCAAGTGTTTTGAGTACGGCGTCTGATGCACGGCCTGCAGAAAGGTCTTCTCCAGCTGGAGAGGAGAGCGGGTCTCGAACCTGCGAGGGCCCAGGAGAAGGTAATGGTCGCTGCCTTTCAGCACCATCTGCGATGAAGAGAGAGCGTCAGCGGAGTTCTTCCATGGGGATAGGTTGGGGAACGGCACCTGTCTTTTGGTGATTTTTAACACAAAAACATGGGTGTACGGGGAACGTGCTGGTAAAACGTGGTTGGCCAACACGGGCACCATATAGGAAAAGGGGGGTTACCCTTGAGTGGTGGAGAAGTAGAGGTGGTGTTAAATGTGGTGCTTCATAATTTGCATTATTTGGGATTTAAACCTGTGAGTTGGTGTCGTAAGTCAGGAAGGATGGAGTAGGGATCCGGGCAGTTCCTTCCTATAAAAATTGAGAAAGTATTAATGGTGTTTACAAGGCGTTTGCGAGATCTTGTCAGTAGTAGTTTATGCGGTGCTGGTTACCCCCATTTGAGAAGGACGTGTTTAAACTGGAGCAGGTCCAGGGACGATGAGGCAACAGGCTGTTTCGTGAGTGGAGACCGAAAGCTTAGATAAGTTCCTAGCAAAATGAAGTCTGGCAGAGACTGATGCTGCCTGTAAATACCAGGGAAGGGGAGGGCAGAGAGGGAAAACCCTGCCAGAAGCCCCCGAGCAAGGGGCAGTGCTGAAGGTGCCCCGGTGCCTTCACGTCCTCGGTGCGGCTCCTGGCAGCCGCAGGCACACGGCTCCCCGCCTAAACCGGGAAGTGCAAAGGTGAGAAACAACTTCAAATAAACCTGCTCCCATGGATAATTCAAACTTACTGCACACTGGAGCTTAAAAGGTGAAGGTTTGGTATGATTATTTGTGTATCTTTATGCGCCTTCAGGGCTGGAAGCTTTATTTTGGTGGGGAATTTGAGCTGTAAGGTTGCACC
>NW_028185483.1:3126755-3139610 GCF_003343005.1 Rhea americana
AAAAAAAAAAAAAAAAGAGAGAGAGAGGAAAAAACCCTCCGTCCTCCGCTTGCCATTCAGCATCCTTCCTGCATTTTTCTTTCCTTGCTGTTTTTCTTTAGGGTGTGTGAATGCAAAATGTGCACACGCCTCTTTTAAGCCTATAAATTTTTGATCTCTGAGACATAAATAATAGTTGGCCAGCACGGACTTTGCCAGGGCAGGCTTGGGAGCTGTCGGTGAATCAGGGAGATAAGCGGGTGACTAATGGGAGCTGGCAGCTCCGGGGCGAGGGGGAGCCCTGCGTGGCTCTGCCGCGGGGTCCGGGCGCTGCCGCGCGGCTCCCGCGCGGGTGGGAGCGGCGCGGCTTTTGGGGGGGTTTCGGGGGTTTCTTTGGCGTCCCGCTTTTCAGCGGAACGGTCTTGCAAAGGCTGTCGGCATCTGGTTGCTTGCAGACGTTTGCAAGTTTGGTTGTGAGCTGCGAGCTCCGGCATCGCAGGTAGCTCGTGGGCGAGCGCCCGGCAGGAGCCGAGCTGCGTGCGCGGTGCTGCCGACGCTGCGGTGCTGCCGACGCTGCTGGGCGGCCGCGCGGTTCCTGGGCGCTGCTCTGAAGCCCGCTTGGCGGCAGGCTGTGGTGTACCGGCTCGTGTGCGTGTCTCGGGGGGGGTGCGGCGTTTCGCTGAAACAAGTTCCTAAGGGCTGATAAGTGTTTTAACTCAAAATGTGAGCTCTTCAAAGCACTGCACGTGACATGCATGCAGCATGTGAATATGTAAGACTCTGTTCAGGCAGGTAAGTAACACAAAATGTCAGAAAACAAAATAAACCCTTTGATGGTCCTGGTCTATATACCATTTGACACTATGCAATTAAGAAATTCAAGTCAAGTGCAGACGAATTTTAGCTCTGTGTAGGTGTATGTGCAAGATGATAAACTATTGAACATGAATTTTGTAAGTGCAGGTAACAGCCTGAGCAGAAACTGCAAATGAAACTTTCCTGAGACAGTTAGGATAAGCACTATCTGATGTCAGCCCAGGACTGGCACGTTTCAGTAACCTGGCCGGAAATAATTTAAGCTGAAGTTTAAATCAGACATGTTTGTATTTCACTGGAACTATGAGGTACAGCAGTTTCCCAGTATTAGGTGATAAGCCAAATCACTGTGAGCATGACTTCTGCTGCACCTGTGAGACAGCGTGTCCAAAGTCCTCTCATTAGCTCCTCACCAGTTGAATTAAACCCACCATTAAAGAGTCAGTTGGGTTTTTGTCTGAAGACAGAGGCATGCGGGAGCTGGGATGGCGAGCCCTCTGAGTGGGGCCAAGTCACCACCAAGCACTGGCCCTCCGGGCTGGGAAGGCTGAAGGTCGAAGCTCTCGGCAATCTTTTTTTTTTTTTTTTGCTTTCCCCCCCCCCCCTTGTTTCATTCTGGGGAGTGTTTTTCTGAGCAGCTGCCGTCTCTCTGCTCCCGCACCGCGGCGGCGTGCCTGGGAACCCGCTGGCTGCCAAGCGGGGCGCAGCCCGCGGTGGGCTGGGACCTGTCCCTCCGTGGGCGTCCTGTTTCACACCCAGCGCAACTGGAATAAGTGTTTGAAAATCAGTCCCAGCAGCTGAATGCCATCCTGAGCTTCCTGCAGCACCTGAGCAAGCCCTTGAAAAAGGCTGGGTTACGTTTCGGCGCTCGCAGGACGGTGGCACTGGTGCGGCTAGGATGAGTTGTGGTGTTTGTCTGAGGATGCAAAAGCGCTCTCAAAAAAAAAAACAACAGCAAAACAGAAGTGACATAATTTTCAAACAGTAAATTTCTTTTCTGGGAAGCAAATACTCTTGCAGTCCAGGGTTTCCAGAGCCAGGCTACGGGGTTGCTATTTTAGACTCAAAACGGTGGCTTCGGAGTCGGGCTGCGAAACGGGAACGAGCTGCCGTGGGAGGTTTGTGCAGGACGAGTCACGCTGGGTCGGACTTGCCGCTGTCAGCTGGTGGAGCGATGCGAAGGGAATTAGCCATGCCTGCCCCATCAACTGTGAAATCCCAACTAAACTCCCAGGCGTTTCTGTGTAGTTACCTTCTCCAGCTGATTCCGTCTTGCGCAGTCCAGCACGTTTTTGACTTCTGGTGCTTCAGTAATGAGAGCCTCTGTGTTCAGACAAATTCTGCATGCAAAAACAGAGGTACTTACTAATGTGCAAATTAAAACTATTTATGGTGAAGATGTCCGTAAGATGTTTTCCACCAGAACAGCAGAAAACTTGGTTGATCTGCATCACTCAAACTGAATGGAAGCGAGCCTGTACTGGAAGTAATTGCAGAGGAATAGCACTGAGGGCTGTAATGTAACTCTCTAGGCAGAGAAAAAATGTTAGTAATGTAGGAAAGAAGCAAACTGCACCATAATGCATGAAGAAATGATTTGCTTCAAGGTTTCTCTTCTTCTCCATGTGTATAAGACAGCAAATTGTGCCCTCCTGCTCAGTTTTTGAAGGCTTCTTCCATTTTCTGTCAAACTTTCAGCTTTGGGCCTGGAGACTTGCTGGGTGGAGACTTGCACAAGCATGTAAGGGCTTTTTACATGGATTTTGTTTACATTTTAGATGAGTTTGGTTTAATCTCTTGTTCTTTCTTTCAACTCTCCAAAATCGAAGAAAGAAGTCGTGACCCCATTTGCTCCACTTTGAATAAACCCGCTGGAGCCGATACCCCGGCTCTTCCGCTCCCGTGTGAAGGAAGCCGCGCCGGCACCGCAGACGCGGGGGCTCATCCTTCTTCAGGCTTGGAAGCACGTAACGTGCTGCCACCTGCTACGGGACGACACGTTCCCCGGTCACGCGTTTAGCTGCTGTCCTCTCTTCATCTGTCCAAAGCTATCGTTAAATGTGTGGACTTCAAAACAAAACCAGTTGCAGCTGAAATGCCGCGTGGCTGGTGTTGAGTAGGGGGGACGCAGCAGCACTGTCGCCCTGTCCGCTGGCCTGAGCAGCCCCAGGTCACCGCCTGGGCTGGGGCTGGGTAATCTCTGCTCATACTGTATTTGTCCCAGGGTCATCAAAGGTTTTTGACACTCAGAAATTCCAGTCAAGCGCAGATGAAGTTTAGCTCTGTGTTGGTCTTTAGCCTGTTGCCCATGCTTGTTTATCCTCTTCCCTTCTCCTCCTTCCCAGAACTTCAACCCTTACTTACTTATCAAGGGGGCTTCTTACCTGTTAGCTTGAAAAACACCAATAACAGGCCAAAACTTCCAGTCTACTTACTCTCTTTCCTGGGATTGTTTGAGAGTAAATCCAAAATGATCGTGAAATAAGGTGTGGTGGTGGAGAGAGGAGACACCACCTCGCCCTGCAATGTCGTGGCGGAGAGCAGCGCGGGTCTCCTGCCGGGAGAGCAGCGCTGCGGCACCTGTGACCGCGTCTGCAGTGGCTTCCTGCTTGCTTGCTTTTTTGCTTCCTGCCACTTCTGGATGAGCTTTGGAAGTTTATGCTTGGTAAATTCATTAGGGCATTGCCCCCAGTTGCCAGCTGCGCTGCTCCGCTGCCAGTGCAATGCTCTCCGGCAGGCTCGGTGGAAACGGTCCCTTTGGCTGGTGACTTGCCCGGGGGACCTGGTGCGCTCCGCCTGCTCCGCTTCCTGCACCGTGGGAAAGCTCGCCGCCGTGGCGGCCCATCTGCCCGGGGCGCCGTGCTGCTGCCTGAGCAGTTCTTCACTCTCGTAGGCGATTTGGGGCACCTTGTAAGGCGGGTGACACTGCGTTGGATGGAAAGCAAGCAGAAGGGCAGCCCCCTTGCTGAGTGGTTTTTGGCGGTGTCGCGCTCGCCTTGCAGGAGAAACGTGTTGGTTTGGCTGATGGGGCTGATCTACTGCTCAGCAAGTGCCACTTCTGCTAAGCAGTCCGGGGCGTCGCATGTGAAGCCATGGGCACAACCCGCAGACGAGATAAAAGCGAGAGTCGTGCTTAGTCTGAAAGGCTCTGGGTTCCCCTCGGTATTTTATGTTGTCGTGTCGCCTCTTAATGCTGTGTCTGTACAAATACGTACTCTCTGAAAGGCTCACAAACGAGCTCGGAATGAGAGAAAAAAAGCAAGTGGTGAGCGCGCCTGATGTTGCTGCTTAGCCGTGCCTCCAGCGTTCGGCGTGCTTCCTGCTGTCAGATGAGTCATAGCACCAGCCTTGCTTCAAGGATGACTTATTTCCCTTTCTGTAATACTCTTACGTGTTGGTGCTAATCATACTTTAACGAGTGGAAATTGTTATTACAGAAGACTTCTGATAACTTAGCTTGTCCTACCTTGCTTCTAAGATGGCATCACAAATGGTAGGCTCAACGTTTTGTATTACATTAATTTTGCTTTCAATCTTGAAACTTAGTTATCTTCTAAAGATGGGCCTGCCTCATCATCTGGTGGTGATAACACGCTGGAGGTGGGTTCAGTGGGTCTCCTTCCTGTTGTCTGCAGCGACCCGGGAACGCAGCATTTCCCTTTTCCTGGTCTTTTGGAAAACCAGAGCGCTGCACTGGGGCATTAACAGAGCCCTGGCTTAAACCCCCAGGCAGCGCGCGGGGGTGCTCTGCTGGAAGGGAGCGGGCCGGGCAGCTGCTGCGCGGTGTTGCTCGTCCCGTGTCCTCCCTGCTGCCCTCCCGGCGCCGCCAGGTCTGTCGCCCGGAGCCTCGGCGGGGAAGTCCTGCGGCGTGTTGGGCGGCGGGGAAGTCCTGCGGCGTGTTGGGCGGCGGGAGAGCCCGCGCGGAGGTGGCAGCGGCGCGCCGGGGCCGGGCGGCGATTTGAAGGGGCGGCAGAAAAATGTCGCGTACGCCTGTCTGCTTGGCAGGAAAGAGGTTATAAGGGATAGAAGGGAAATGGTTTAAACTGAGCCCTCGCTAATGCAGGGTAGGAGCCAGCTGTCTGTCTCAGCCCGTCCTAGTGTCGTGTCTCATCAGTGAAACCTCCTTTCGGTCCCAGAGCTGATTGAGTTACAGCACGGTGCAGTAAAGCCGCTGCTTCCTTCACTGCCCAGGATAATGGAAAAACCTTTAATAATTCAGGAGATAAACTCTGTTCTCAGAGCGACGGATTTGGCAGCAAAAAGCTTGGAAGCGGATAGGGCTCCTGGGTGGGCCGAGCGGGAGCCCCCACGCTGACTGTGAGGTCCTCTCCCCGCAGATAGTGATGTACATCGGCCAGGTCTCCAAGGACATCTTGAAGTGGCCCCGGCCCCTCTCGCCGCCCGTGGTGAAGCTGGAGAGGAGAACGGATGCAGAATATGGGATGCCATCTACCCACGCCATGGCAGCTACTGCCATCTCCTTCTCCCTTCTGATCGCAACCATGAACCAGTACAAGGTAAGAGGGTTTAAACAAAAAACAAACAACAAAAGCTGCTTCTCCTAAACTGTAGAAAATACTAACAAATCCAAGGCTGCTGCTGCTTCTGGAGGAGCTCCCTGTATTTCCACAGACACATGCTTTCCCCTCTAGTTATCCATAGCTGGCAGATCATAGATGCAAAAAGAAATTTAGTGGAAACGTCCCTTCTGTAGCACAAAAGCAGCTCTGAGTGACCGGTGGATTGTGCTACCACATCCAGGCTTGGGAGCTCGCTGCGTCACCGCCTGCCACCCTGCACAGCGAGGCCTGGGGAGCCCCGGTGCCGTCGCGGAGGACCCCTGTGCGAGTGCTGGGCCGTGTGCCGTCTGCGCTGAGTGCGCCCGGTTCCACCTCGGGGAACGCCAGCTCCTCCGAAACCAAAGGATCCATACAGAGCCTCGTGCACTGGATGAGGTGGGAGAAGCATCCTTGGAAATCTCCTTGTATTGGATGAGCAGCACCTAGCACAAGTTGTTTTCCAGACAAGTAGCATCTGCATGGGGAGATCTCATAATTATTTCTCCCAAACCTTGAGACTTTTCTCTTTCCAAAAGGATTGTCTCCTGGATCTTGCAGACTTCTTGCTCCATGATGGTTATTTTTATTTCATTTTATGAATGCTAATGTGCATTTCCTGTACCTTAGCAATAACAACTTTCTGGCTGCATCATACTGAAATGTGTTTCTCCACCTTCTCTAGTGTGCTTCAGAGACAAGCCTGTGTAACCACGGGGGCCTTGGTCTAACTGGATGCTTCTCAGTGTCTAAGCATCCCTGGTTGTCCTCTCCAGGACAAACTGAGTGGTTCCAGCATAAGCACAGGAACAAAGTGCAACCACCCATTTGGTAAAAGTTATGGGGCTGTAAATAGTGAAGATGGGCTCCAGCTTTCATTTAGAAGAGGATAGGGTGATTCTATATAATTCTGGTTATAAGAAGTGAGAACCTTGACACTGAGGTCTGTGAACCTACTTCTAAGTAGATCAGGTCTGAGGAAGAGATCTGTTCTGCAGCGTCTCCTGAAGGCTGCGTTGTCTTTCTAGCCCTGCGCTGTTCAGAAGGTGGCAGTGGCTCGAAGGACCTGATTAGTGGTACTTTCTCCGTCTTCTCAGTCGGTGGCTAACAGTGGGGCACGTAGCTCTTCACAGGCGGTCTCACACTTGTTGGAAACTGCCATGAAACAGTGAAGCCACTGTAAAATAATTAAATGATTTAATTGCTTCCATTAAGAAGGAATTGTGCACCAGTACATCATGCTGCCGTCTTCCAAAGCTGCCCTGGTATCAATTACTGACCTGGACTGGCTCCCAGGCTACCCCCAAGAGGGGGTAAAGCAGATGTAGATACTCTGAAGGCTTAGAGGAACAAGGGAAAAATAGTGCTTTATGAATTGGGAATGACATCTGTAGACAGGGTCTGAGCTGTCTATATCAGGGGCTAGAGTATGCCAGAGGGAAAGAGTCAGAAGTGAGTCGTTATGCTTAAGAGATCTGCAGAAGAGTTTTTGCCCTGACCCCTAGCCACTGTGCTCATCTATTCAGTCAGGAGACTCTCGGGAGCCACTGTGTCAAATTGGGTGAATTTACTGCATTTTTCTATATCTGGTTTTGTTTTACTTTTCAGAAAAACATCCTTTACGGACTAAAATGAGTCCACCAAACTCATCTTCAGTGGAGCCCTAAGACAGGATTCAAATGAATGGATTAAGTGCTAATGTGTTATGCTTGTTCTTTACCAAATGTGATCCTTTTTTTTTCTTTTTAAATGCTGATTTTTTTCAACTCTTGCTTCCATATTAGTGGGAAACTCAGAGAGGGAAGTATGTGAAAACAGCTTTGTAAGAAGATTGTTAATCCTTGGATGTGGCAGGAAAGATGGTCCTGACTGCAGTACTACTGGACCGTCGCTTCAGCCTAGCCACTGATTTTCCCTCCCACCCTGCTGCTTGAGAACTATTGATCGGGTCGGACTCGGACATCCCGTTTCCCTCCCGGGCGATCGGAGGCAGCGGTTGAACCTTGGTGGTCGCTCCTGCGATGTGCTCTGCCTTTTTCTCTTCTTTGGGGTCTTTGCTAGCGTTTAGTGCCAGGTCCGCTGGATTTTGCGGGCGGATGTTGAGGGGAGCAGCTCTGCAAAAGCCGTGCGTTGCCCGAGCCTTGCGTCAGGCCGGCTCCTCGGGTGCCTCGGTTAGGATACGTGCTGGCGTTAGAGCGGGCAGCGGGTGACGTGTGCGTGTGTTTTGTTTCCGCAGTACCCGTTCGAGCTGGGGCTGGCGGGGGCGTTCGTGTTTTCCACGCTGGTGTGCCTCAGCAGGCTCTACACGGGGATGCACACCGTGCTGGTAAGGAGCGCCGGTCAGGAGCGGGCCGGGGGTGAAAGCCGGGTGAGGCTGGGGTGGGTGCGACTCGCAGTCCCGTGGTTTGAAGCTTTAATTGCAAAGGCCGCACTTGAGCAGCGCTGCGCCGCGGTGTAGCCGAGCTCCTGGGGCAGCGGTAGCGGTGCTGTCCGCAGGAAGCCCTGCGGGCCGGGGGGGAATAGCAGCTCTGTGCATAAAGCTTGACAACTAAGCTGTCTTCTGGGGAGCAGCGTGTTTCGTATCACCGTGCAGGGACGTGAGAGCTTAAGAAATTATTATGACAGGCTTCGAGAAACACTAAATCGGTAGGAAACTCTAAGGATCTAGATGCACAAATACTTCAAAAAATATTCATGGAATATCTGTGACTCTTTGTGGGATAAACTTGCAGGCCATGGGGTGTCTGCCCTGCTTTAGGAGCAGATTTCGACATAACCATGATTACAAACGACTGTTCTTGAGCTGTTGCGTGTACCTACGGAGCGGTGGTCCAAGTCCCTAAGCATGAACACGCACCTCCAACCGGCTGTGGGTGTGTGTTTGGTACACGTTGCATGTTGGTTGCACAGGAAGAAGCATTACCTCTCTTACTAGGTAGTAGTCATGTTTGCTCTAATAAGGAGACTTGATGAAATCAAAAAGAGACCCCTTACGAGATTAAGGTTATCTATAAAATACGGCCCAACTTTCCCTTCCAGCTCTGATGGATCAAAACAGTATCTTATATCTAAGCTGGAGACATCCTTTCTTAACTAGTGACCTTAAGTCAATCAGCAGAAATTCTTAGCATATTTCCCTTGCTCTTCCACGATAATGAAAGCTGCTTCTAAATTTAGATGGGTTTTAGGGTAAAGAAGAAAAAGTCCTTTGTGCCTTTGGCACCATAAAAAAGACATGCTCCATGCAGTGGTTAGAGAGAACCCGAGGAGCTTTTTTATTTTAAAGCCTGAGTCATCTCGTATTTGAAACGATGAATGACAGCATCCATATGAGCACGCAGCATCCCCGAAAGGTATGAGAAATACCACGTCGGTCGTGTTCGGAAGGACTCAGCCAGCTGCGGGTGATCCTCAAAGCAAGGGGGAGGCGTCTGTCCTTCCTCTAACCCGTCAGGGCGGTGGTAGCAATTCCGTAATGCACCAAGCTAATGGACCTTGCGTTAGCGGTCGCGCTGGGCTCTGCCCCAGCTGTGCCGGCCCGGCCCCAGCTAGCGCCGGGGGCTCAGGGGAGCAGGCGGCCGCCGAAGAGCCCCGTGCCGTTCCCCGTCTGGGCAGCCCCGGTTTAAAAGCAATAATATTCTGTGCTGGCCACTCCCGGGGGAACAGGGGAAGGAGAAATCAGGAGGCTTGCTTTCTTTTATTCCAGTTGACAAATTCAGTAGATTCAATAAATTAGATCCAGTCTTGATGCTTTTATTGCAAATTATGCTACTTTAAAGATGGAGGAGTCGGTAGCGGCATCCTGCCCCTTTCTCTGCTGTATCTCAGTTTTTTTCAGTAACACCATTAGTCCTGAAATTACCTTAAATGTTATAAAGCTGATAACCAGCATGCTGGCACCATTTTACGCTGTGTAGCAGGACAATCCTCCTAGGATGGAGCTGGGTGTCTCACGAGAGCAGAAGGCCAACAATATGTTTCTGTTTAGTAGAGCCAGTGTAGCGTAACTCTATTTCTAAGTGAAACCATGAAGGAAATTCAGGCATTACGTGACTACATACAAGACAGAGCAGAAAAGTGTTGTTATTGCTTTGGTTGGAAATATCAGGGAGTATCTTTGAATGCCACCATATCTGGAATGCCGTTTGATGCTCCAGGGGTCTTTTATCAGTGTTTGCAATTCCAGCCTTCAGCCTGAGTTTAAGTGTAATGGGAAGAGCATAATGTGGTCTTGCCTTCAAAAAGCCAAGCCATGTGGTTTTGCAATCCTAAAAAAAATCTGCTGTAAAATCTGGCACCAGAAGTGCAGCACCAGAACGGCAGGGATAGTGCTGCGGCCAGCTCTGGACGTGCCCAGCTTCCCGGGAGAAGTCCCCAAAGTAGTGTGTGTTTGAGCCACGGCTGCTGCCCTGTGCACAGGCGTAAGTCAGCAGTATTTTAAATTGCTCAAGTCCCGTATCTAATGTATCGCATGCAACTGGGTATTTATGTCAACTGCTTGCATTTACATACTTTCCTGTAGTGTAGGAAAATGGCTAAAACTTTCAGCATTAGAAACTCGATGCTGCAAATTTCCTCCATTCCAGTTAAAATAGGTGGAAGCTGGGGCCAGGGCCGGGGAGGCCGGCAGGGCTGTGGGCGTGGGGGCGGGCCGGGGCTGAGCGCAGGCCTGGCGCAGCGGCAGATGGGCTTCGCAGCGGGGAGGAAGCCCCGCGTAGGGCTGCCGCGGCGTCCTACGCGGGGAACGTCGAGCGACCCGCAGCGCCCAAGCTCCCAAGGGTAGTGCTGGGTAGTGTTGCACTTTGAGCAAAAGCCATTCCCTCCCTAAGTTAAAAATGCCTGTATAATTATGGGTTTGATGGGATGCTAATCTGTTTACACAGACAAACAGGCAAAGGGTGTGCTTCCCGGGAATATTAAAAGTGTGTCCAGGATGTGAAAAAAAAAAAAAGGTCTCTCCTGATGCACCGTGTCGGAGTTCAGAAAGTGATACAAGCGTTGAAACACTTGCAAGGAAGCCTTTGGAGTCAGCTTGGTAGAGCTAGGTAAAGAATTTGGCTTGAGGGACGTTAATGTTTGATTAAATATTTTTAACTGGAACAGAAAAGCCCATGAGCAGCTTTTCAGTCTCACTCCTTAATTGCACGTGGAGGCGGTGTTGAGATGTCAGGCCTGTTTTATTCAGTGTAAGGTGGACAGATAGTGGAGCTGGAAGTGGGGATGCAATTTCGGAGTGTCAGCGCTGAGAGCAAACCCCGGCGCTGCCGTGTCCCCGCTTAGGCTGAGGTGCACCTTCGGGTGGGAAGCACTCATGTGATAACTGGTATCAAAAGGCAGATTATTTTGGTGTTGTGAAGTATTGACAGCTAATGGTATTTACATTTTATACGTCTGTAAACAACTTCAGGTATTTCCACAAGTATCCTAATGCCAAGGATAAGGAAATGAACTTCAATGGAAATTATTACTGAGAATATGTAAAATGGCTCTTTGAGTCTTAAAATTAAGTGTGCTGTGAATCTATTGCCTGGAAGTGGTAAATACCTGAAGTTCAACCATACTTGAGTAATGCATTTTACTAGAAAGTCAGGAATTTTTCTGTTGCAAAGAAAAGTCCCCTCACTCCTGCCTAACTATAACTGAAGATCTCATAAATAATTCATTTTAGACTGTGACCAAGCATAGAAATGGTCTACTGTCATGACTTCATGAAAAAAATACAATCTTGAGACTAGGACGTTTTTGTATGCGACTACCTATAGCTTTCGTAATCAATTTCATGGTAAGAGTACAAATTCTGCTGATCCTGAGCTGATCCTGATGCCTGGAGAGGAGCACAGAAAAACTTCTTACGTTGCTTTTTATGTGACTGCTGCCGATGACATGCAGAAAGCTTTTGTTACGGGTTAGCTTTTGTCTCCTTTCGGAGTATTGTTGACAGCAATCAAGTTCTCAAAACAGCTTATTTGCCTCTGTTAATAAATTAGATTTTAACTGTGCACTTGCTTCAGGCACTTAACTACAAGCCAGATTTCAGAGGCTTGGGCAACGAATTCCTTACTGATTTGTTCTTGCCTAGAGGTGCTATCTCTTGCTACGGTAGGTTGGGCCCAGGCCGTGTGTACCACATCTTGCAGCGCTGCGCTTGCCTTCCCTGGAGGTTGCGTTCCTGGATTGGGGTTTCCCTGGACAAGAGCATCCTGCTGTTAATGCAAACGAAGCAGTCGATAATCCTGTCGATAGGAGGAAGTTACTGGTGGGATTATGGGAGGGGATGGGCTTGTATTAAGGCCTCTTACTGTGACACCACCCATGAGATGAAGTTGTGCAAAAGTTTATTCTGTTGAAGTAGTCCTCATCTGAGGATTTCTGTTTTGGCAAAGGTTTTATGAAATTCTCAAAAACGCTCCCTTTCCAGGACGTGATCGGCGGAGCGCTGATTTCAGCCGTGTTGCTGGTGCTCCTGTATCCTGCGTGGGACCTCATCGATCACCTGCTGTTAACGAGTCCCTTCTGCCCGCTGCTGTCCATAGCTGTGCCTCTCGTCTTGTGTTACAACTACCCCAAACTCGAGTATTACAGCCCTACCAGGGCAGACACCACCACTATCCTAGGAGCGGGAGCCGGAGCGACTGTGGGATTTTGGTTGAATAACCAGTATGCAGCACCAGCTTACACCAGCGAAAATTTCCATCTGGGGTTTCCTCTGCTCACCGGTACGACACTCATGGTTATGCTAGCCCGGTTCTTGGTGGGGATCTGCACTATTCTCCTGACGCGCCAGCTCATGAAAAACGTGGTCCTCGGCGTGCTGTGCTATCGGTACAAGTTTCCCGTTAGTGACCTAGAAGCCAGAAGACGACTGGAAGTCGAGGTGCCTTATAAATTTGTAACGTATTCTTCAGTTGGCTTCAGTGCTACTGTGATTGTGCCGCTATTGCACCAGTTATTAGGACTGATCTGAGCCCAGTTCCTTAAGGAAATGATTCATGGCACCACCGTTTCACAGATGCAATAAGTTGTTCCAGGCGGGTAGTTTGACCAAGAAGCGTTTTGTGCCTTTCTGTACTGGCCTAAAATGCCTAACTGTGAAAATTCACGGGGATGGCTGTATGCAAAGAATCAGGCGAAGAAACCACGGGCTCCGCTGCATCCCTTGGTTATCGGCCCCGGGCCCGGGCGACGAGCCGTGACAAGCGCAGGGTGGAGCGGGGCTGCCGCCGGCGAGGTGGCGGCTGGGGAGGTCGGCGCGGACCCCGCGGAGAGCTGATGGTCGCGGTGCTTGTCGCTCGTCGCATCGTCTTCTGACGGCACGGCCAGCCTTGGCGGCGACAGCGCGTACGGTTTTGTCCATTGCAACGCTGCTTTCTTTTTTTTCTTTTAAGAGAAGAAAGAAAAATCCAGCCCAAAACCTCTGAGTGGTTTATCACAGATTTACCCAGACTATCGCTGAGACCACCTCCGCTGGCGGGTGCTGCGCCCGCGCGCAGCCTGGCCGCGGCGC
>NW_028185483.1:3139685-3186101 GCF_003343005.1 Rhea americana
GGGGCGAGGCGAAGGCCCGCGCGCGGCGGCACGCGGAGGGCCGAGCGGCCGCGCGACAGCGTTGCCGTCGGTCTTGCTCGCGCCTCGCGCTGCCCCGCGTGAACCTGCGGTTCGGGAGCGTTCGTAGGAACGTCGCCGCCTGCGTCAGAACCAGATCCGCAGCTGGGGCAGCAGCTGCTGACCAGCGCGGCGCTGACTGCGGTCCGCTTGGCTGGGGAAAACCGTGCAGCGCTTCCGGGCCGCGGAGGCTTGCGCGTGGCCCGCGTGCCTTTTCCTGCAGAACGGCTGGTAAAATCAGCATTTTAAGCACAACCGTTTGTGTCCTTGGGCTACAAAAAAAAATCAACGTCAAGAATTATAAAGGAGGTGCATTTCTACCAGTTGACCATCTGTACAAATTAAAATGAGTGTGGCACCGGCGGCGGCGGCCGGGGGCCTTCCCGGCGCGGCGCGGCGAGCGGCACCGAGCCCGGAGGAGGCGGCGCAGCCGGCGGAGCCGGCGGCGAAGGGGCTCGGCGCCTGCCGCCGCTTTCTCTGCAGGCTGCTGTTCTGATTCGCAGCTGTTCTCTGCTGGGAGAAAAATAATAAATTCTAAATCAGTGCTTGGATTGATGAAGTATGTGCACGAATACTATTTTATAGTATTTGCCTGCATGTGATTTATGCAGTACGTGAAACCTGTGCTTGGTTCGGATTTTAAAATACACACGTTTTTCAAAATTTGGCATGTTTCTTTGTTCATTTTGTGTTTCTTGTAAATGCTTGAAAAAATGGGAGCGACTTGCGCTTCAGCAAGCCTCCCAGCTGCAGCAAATGAATGTCTCCGACTGTAGGCCGGAGACGTCCGATGTAGGTGAAGACGGGGAGCTGTTCTGGAGCAAGAACAGGAAGACCTGAGCGGATGCCCTACAAACGGCATTGAAAGGCAGTGAAAACCTTTCCAGCTCTAATTGCTTGCCTGGTGCTAGACAAAAAAAGTCTTTAATATAGACAGTGGAAATTCAGAAAAATCCTTCTTCCTTGTTTTGACCAGACTAAAAGCAATTAGATAGTTATTTTACTTAAACCTTGCTAACCGGCACCACTTTAAATCCCACCAATTCGTTACTAAAGAGTTCATGGTTGGCCTGAGTTGGTGGTACAGATCAAGCCCCGTTCCTGATATAAAGAAAAGAGAGTAAAAATTGCTAGTATATGCCAGGACTAGCAGCAGCTTTATGTACATCCATATCCACTTTCAGACCTTTTTTTGAGGAAGAAAAAAAAAAAAGAAGAAAAGAAATGCCTTTTTTGAAAAAATCCAACCTAGTCACACGTAGCAGACGGGAAGGCACAAGTTACGGCGTCTTTGACGGCAGCAATGCTTGGGCATCTCGGATTGCTTTCACTTGCACTCTCCACCTCCAACAGTTGGTTAACTGGAAGCTGAATTTGGGCTTCGACGAACGACGGCGGGAGATCCCGTCAGCGGCAGGCCGCATCGCGTTCAGCGAGGAGCCTCGCGAGGCTCCTTCGGAGAGGAGGCGGGCGGCTGCTCCCGCCCGGAGGCGAGGTGCCCGCAGCGGACGGGGATGAGCTCAGGTGGCCCCCGGGCCTGCCCGGAGGCTTCAGGAGATGCCACCGCAGTGGCGGGTGGGACGGGGGCCGCGCTCGCGGGACGGCTGTTCGCGGCGTCCCTTCAGCCGCGCTCGGAGCGGGCGACCGCCCCGTCGGCGCTGCTGCGGCGGGCTGGCTGGACGGGGCGGCTCCTCCGCAAGGTAAGAAACGCCGTCTTTTCTACGCTTCGTTAGCTGGAAGCCTTCGTTTATCACCGAAAACGCTCGTCGTCTCTGTGCCCTTGGTTCACAGCAGTTCGCTTGCCTCCGTGTGTCCGGTGTTACTGTAGAAAACCGGATTTTGGCAGTCAGTTTGCTGACTGCTTTCTGCACCCTCAGTGCCGCAGAGGAGCGAGCAGACCCCCTGCGGACACGCGTGCTCGTTCTGAGAAGCGGAGCCCTGCTCTGGACGTGGCCAGGGCGGGATGCAGCGCGGGTGCACCAGCCGTGGTGGCCCTGGCCTCGGGATTCCTCTCGCCGCGGCCCCGCTGACCTGCCCCGAGATCAGCGCGCTCCGGCCGGGCGTTTCTCCAGTTGCAGGGACGGCGCCCAGAGGCGTTTTCGAGGCTCCCATCCGTACGGCGCCGGGGGAGCCGCAGGCACCTTGTCCCTGCTTTGGCCCTGCCACGAGGCTGCCCCTGCCCGAGGTGCTCGTACCCCCGACAGGCTTTTGGGGCGCGTGGCTGCGAACGGGCGTTTCCCGAGGATGCCGGTGGCACGGTGTCCTTGCCTGCTGTCCCCTGAGCCAAGCCGGCAGCGCCCTCAAGTTATCACACCCCTCTGCCAGGACCAGAAACCAAACCAAAACCACAGCACTTGCCTGTTTTAGCTTCCTAGCAGTAACATCGTCAGGCGATTGGTGTCCTAATCCTTCCAAGATGCTGTGTAAAACTGCAAGTAAGCTTTCACATTGCTGTTCTAGAGAGAGGTGACTTGATCCAGGGCAGAAAAAAAACAGAAAAACATTGTTTTGAATTTCAGTCTAAAGCCTTCCACTGTCTGGTGCAAACGCAAGGTAGGAAATGTGGGCTCATCTGACCTGTGTGGAAGTGCAGTTCAGCAGTGGGTGGAATCTCTCAAGTTTACCAACCCCCTCTACCCCCCCAAAAAAACCCCAAACCTCACAAATACATCCAAAACCCTGATTTATTACTACCAAAGCCCATTGCTTACTCGGTGTGCGTGGGTGCTGGGGAGCCCTCTGCTCTCCCTGGAGGAAACGAAGCCCTGCCCGTGCCTGGCTGCAGAGCCAGACCGTGCTGCGTGATGTCCCCTGTGTCACCCTGCTCATCTTCCCGTGTGCTGGGGTAGGTTTCAAGGTCACTGGGTGGTCAGAGGTGTCGCATGAAGCTGAGGTGCCTGCTGCAGCCTCCTGGCAGCTGTGAGCATTACGCCTGATGGCTCAGTCCATTGCTCAGCCTATTCCATGTGCACCTGCCAAACCAAGAACAGTTTAAATCCCAAGTAACCATGTTACCAGCCCAAGATGGAATCAGTCTTAAGTGTTACCTATACGTATTTACACACACGAGAGTGATTTGCAAGTACAGGATGAAATTGCAGTGGGGAGCTGGAGGTCAGATGGTCTCGATCTTTCTACTGTTCAATACAGCACCCTTCTTCCAAAAGTATTTTTGAATCAGCACCAAAGAGCAGCAAGCAAAACTCAAAAGTCAGCACCTTTAGCCAGATGAAACAAAACACATTAATACCAACCTTAATCTTCTCACTACCGATGCTCCAGCTTGCTGTGCTTGTGTTCAGCTCCTGAGTGATGGCACACTATCCACTACCAGCAGGACTAGGCTAAAAATACTTCATAATTTGAGATCACTAGTGAAAAAAATGTAACTTCTGAATCTTCCTTTAAAATACTCAGTGTTCAAAAGCTGTTCAAAAGACACCACCATGGGTGGACAGCAGTTGCTTTGTGTCAGAGAACATCACTAAACCAAAGGTCAAAGAAAAATAAGAAAGACCACAGTGGCTTTCTCTAGCACCAAGATGTTCCTATTGGCACTGTGTTAGATGCCTACTGACTACAACTATGAGCAAACTGTAAGTACCAGATAATTGTTATTTGGCCAAGAAAGGCAAAGTCCTGCAATGACTATGCTAGAATCATACGAATTTTCCCACTTGGCACGATTCACAGAAAATCCTGAGCCCAGCACTATAGCAAAGCTTGAATTGCAGAGCTACAGAAGCCTTGCAGATGATGCTGATGTTGCGTGTAGTCCTGGAAGAGTTCAGCAGCTCTGGAAGAGGCTTTGTAACCTTTCTGATGAGTCTGCTCTTCTGCTTTAAGCAAGTAATGGTACTTCCTGGGACAGAGCTAATGTCCTGCTTGCGAAGAACTTAGGTACTGACATACAAGCAAATGGTACGGAAAAGGGGAACGCCTGATCCCTGAAAGCCTTGCAACACATACCGCTGCTGCTCAAGCCTGTAGTTACAATCTAATCTGGTCTTTACACTCAAAGGACAGCAAATTCACAGGAGAATTGGGACACCCAAAGAGTCAGAAGATCTTGTACAGAGAAATGTATTTAGTGCATGCAAATATGCCTGTAATCTGCTGAAATGCAAATCTGCCTTATTGTCGTCCTAATCCCCATGCATGACACACTAATAAACAGGGTTTTTTAATACTTACCATCTGTGTTACAGATTGCTTCCCACACTGTGAGCTTGCTTGGTTACAGTTGTATAGGCATCATGGAGAGATATATCCTGCAAATGACAAGCTGGATAATCTCTTGGGAGGCTTTAAAATGCGAATTGCAGTTTTCTCACTCTCTCTATGCATTTGAGTCAGTTGTGGTACGTATGGCAGTATCTGTCTTCTCATTTCATGTCTATCACGCAGAGATAACTAAAATCTACACTTCCATCTGAGGGAACTGTAGGGTTTCCAGCTGGCTAATTTAGTGCATTTTTCATAATAGATTAACGCTTGCACCAAAAAGCCTTGCCTGCTGCCTTCCCACCTGTTAAGATTAATGACATCTACCATTTAAAAGCCATCATGGGTCCAGAGTAGGGGTCTGTGCAGACATGCAGCGCAAAACTACATTCTGATCTTCTCATCACCATTGTACATCTCTTCTTATTTAGCTAGTAACTATAACATCCTTCTCCACCATCCCAAAGTTGTCTAACCTTGGACTGTCCTCTCTCAGGATCCTAGAGGATCTGACTCCCACAACAGAAATGAGCCACAGTGTATTGACCTAATGTAAAATATTTACTAGTGTTACCATGCAACATTAGAAATGGGTATAATATTGCAAATGAGCAATAGCCAGCTTCTTTAGAAAGCCAGTAAGGAGCTAGCTTAAAAATACTGAGTTGGCCACCCACTCAGTTACATTACACCAGAATGGGTATATCAAGAATTGCTATGGCTGGATGAAGGGTCTCAGCGTCCAAGCTAGCAGAAGCACAGTGGACCAAACCCTAGCTAGCGTAACTGTTGTCAAAAATCCACCCAGAGGAAAAGCCAAATCTGTGAGAGAGTCTTGTATATTGTTAGAAGCAAGACTGGAAGAAAGGTAAAACTCTGCTGTGCTGCTGGGGTTAAGAAATCCTTTGGTAACGCTATGCAAGTGCAGCAGGGAACACACAAACTTCTGCTGACAAACGTACTAGCCTTGCTCAGATAAAAGCCTTCATATTTTTCAGTGCTTCATGCAAAAGACCACTGGCATATGCTCTTAAATGCATTTTCTCAATTTGGTTTGAAGCTTCAAAACCACTAGGCTTACTTCAACCGTGAAAAAATTTAATTTCTCTCATCCCCTCCCCCTTTGAATTTAGAACGATAAAGGATCAACAGTTATGTCTGGGGTAGGGAAGCAGATATTACACACATCTTGCTTACAAAATAGCTCTGGATTTCATGAAACAAGTTTATTTTCCTCCCCCAGCCAATGATGAGCACATGACAACCGTACAGAATAAAAGCTCAACTCCTTAGTTCTGCTCACATTCACTCAACATTTGCTCTAATCAATTATCTTATTTCATGCAACAAGAAAAGAATGAGATTCCTGTTATGCAGCCATAATCGGTTACAGTATGAAGCTGTGTCTGTGGAACATTTCTGATTTTGAAAACTAATCATGTGCTCTGCCATTACATCTCTCTTGTAAAGCACTGGGCTTTTACCCAACTTCTTTCTCCCCGCCTCCCACCCCCTTTAAAAACATTGACGGCGCAGTCTAGTCCTAGATACTACATTCTTACATTGTAGAAGCTAGCCTAACTGCAGTGTAAGGAATATATTTACCCAAGGAGCCAGACTGTGTTTTCCTAGTTTATTAAAACATAAAAGCATAGGCAGATGTTCCCTGCAGAGAAAGACAAAAGAGCTGAGGGTGCTGCATGTGAAAGTGGCTATCTGTACGAGGATAAAAGTCCTGCCTTTACACAAAAGGCTCAATATTGATCTCTAGGGCAGAGCATGGCATGGTGAGCTCAAATTTGGTGATAACATCAGGGTGTAGGACTCCAAGTTTCCCAATGCTCTGACCTTTGGCAATGACCTCAGCACAGCGACCAGGAAAGAAAGCAGAACCTGTAAAGAAAGTGAGAAAAAAAAATCAATATTTCTCCAGGCCAAAAAAGTCAACAGGCATTTTGCATGGATAACAAAGCTCTCAGTATTCTAACAATTCTCTTTGCTAAGATGCTAAGAATGGGCTCCTATTGTCTTGCATTAACAGTTGTCACGATTGATAGAGAACGAGGAAACACTTTGAGTTAAAAATAAAACGTGAAGCCCCAAGCCCGGGCATTTTTCACACTCCAGTTGTTTTATCAGAGGTTCTCTGATAAATGAGTAAAGTCAGAGTGATACTGAAATTAGGAACTTTTACAGGCTTTAGGTACTATTTAACAAACACCTGAATATTTCCCACTTTTCTGTTTAGGGAAATAAAGCATCCTGTGATCTAAGGGGTAAGTAGGAATGTCACGCTTGATTACATGTCACGTAATTAGAAACTTAACCTACATTCCTCGTTTGCAGAAGAGCTTTTAAGCAGTTTCATATATACTGTAAAACTGAAACAATGAGTGATCCAAAGAAAGCCCCAGATCATCATCTTCTTACTTAAAACTTAGCCCCAAGTTATTTGGAAGTTTTTTTTTTTTTTTTTTTTTTTTTTCTTTTAAAAAGTTGAACTGACCATAGAAGACTCAGAGGAACCATGTGACTTTTTCACTGAAAGCCTTTCCTGTCTGGGAACTTACCTGTGTGTGTGTGGAGATTACACCAGCAACATGTTCAAGCTTGGATATAGCAGCCACAACTGCATTTTTTTGTTTGTTTGTTTCTGTTCTGAAGTGAATAGCATTTCTGTCTGCTAGCCCTTCACAAGATAAAACAAGACCCCAGAACCAGAAGAAGCAACCTTCCTCTTCTGAATCCACCTCTTTCAGAACACGCGTCCACCTGCGAACAAAACTGAGCAAAAGCAGCTTCCCTTTCCTGTGCAGGCACGGAAAGGTTTCAGCTCTGCGCAGTCAGAAAGTTTTGCTCCTTACAACTGTGATGGTTGATGATAAACATTTTCTTCCAGCTGCTCTAACAATGAAGTATATAGTACAAACACCTCTAGCACGCAGTAATGACTGAGACTGAAAGTGATACTCCTCAAGTGTACTGCTACTGTTACATTCCAACCTACCAGCTCTAGAAAGATACTATTTTAATCTAGTGCAAACTGTAAGATTTAGGATTTTTTACGTGCCTTTTCATAGAGGAAAATCATGGAATACATATGTTCTGAGGCAGGGAACGCGTCACAGGGAAAAACAATCCCTCCCTTCTCTTTTCTTGGTCAGTTCCAGCATGATTAGAGTACTGTGATGCTCCAAAAGAAATTGAATTAAACTAGAAGGAATGGAGTAAGCTTCTGTGGTCTAAGCTGAAACATAAAGCTTGTATTTTTTTGCTTCCTTCAATTATTTTCATCCTGAAAATGAGAGGAGGTCTGGATGCCATCAAATTAAGGCACCCTGCTTGGGACCTACAGCTAGTGGTGCTGCAGTGACTGCTGTAAACTGTCCCCTCAAGGGACAGAAAAGGATTAAAGAAGGCTGCTGAATCCTACAGATCCTCCTGTATCCTGAGAGCTGCCCTGGCTGTGTTTTTTATGGCACTGCCATACCTCTGTGGCATACTCTGCCACAGGGGAAGAATTCTTTACTACTTTTCCACTCAGAAGTCTGACAAATCAGGAGGGACAGTATCAGAGAACAGTCTGTACCCCTTCCCTTACCCCCCGTCCTGCATCTTTTTCTCAATATCCTAAAATCCGACAGCATCTTCTACAAAAAGAGTGAATTTTCGGGTGCGAGTCAAGTTGCATCAGTGCAGATAGGAAACATCCCCTCGCTGTTTGCTCCTGTAACAGGATGAGGACGACTGTGTGCTGACGAACTGCTTTGATGATTCAGCCTTCGGCCTGTTATCGACGCTGCACGCGGCCCTTCAGCACGCTCTGGGCAATGCAAAAGGACGGCAGTAATTTCCCAAGGGCAATCTACCCTCCGATTGCTCCAAGCGCTACTAAAGAAAGACCTGGGACTGGATCAGCCCAGTACATTTTACTGCATTTGCAAGGGGCTTCTAAGAAAAGGCAACAGAAGGCCAAGTTTAACCTCAAATCTCAGAAACATGTTCGCGATGTGCTGGACTGCTAGTGGGTAAGCCCAGAGAGATTTTCATTTTTAGCTCCCTAATGGAAATAGTTCATTTAAGAACAACCTCCTGTCAGGTCTGTAGTCATAGCTTGCAGCTGCAAGAACTGGAACACCAATTATGTTTCTTCTTCATTGTCCAACTGGCTGGAAGTGCAAATTAACTCAAATGCATACTTCAATTTTGGCAGTCTTAGGAAATTTGCTGGCATTGGTAAATGATCACAGTAACATAGCAGATGTTTTAGAAAATATTTTGACCTGGTATCTTTTAGATCATCCAGCTCAAATCTTAGCTATGAGCGCAAAACATCTACTTATACTGGACATGCAAGAATAAAATTATCTAAACATGGAAATTCTGCTAGCACATGAATCTAGCCAAATAGACGCTTTCCACTGCCAAATAGCAGTATACAAAATAAGCGTTAAAATAAAACTTGACAAAACAAATTTAGAAAAGAAACAAATTCTACATGCAAAGATCACACAAGAAACAAATTCTAGACACACAGATCACACTGCAGATTATTGCTGAAAACATAACCTAAAAATAAAGTACCTCTGTAGTTAGTGGTGAAAGTTTTCCTATTCATGAATAAAGCTTGTATTGTACCGCTCATGAGCAGGATACAGTGACATTCTTTTAGAAGCTTGAATGTAAACTTAAACTGGCCCAAAAGCAAGAAGCAAGCAAATGTTAATGCTGTCATGGAATCCTTCCTTAAAATTACAGAGAAAAAGAAAATAGGGCGTCAACAGTATGGTCAGTGAGAAAACTGACAATCTGAATTGTCCGTTCTTTTGAGCTGCTTAGTGTGTAACCTAGGGAAAGTTACTTCAGACTTGCACATCCAGTTCCAAATATATCATGAGTTAACTCTTTTTAACTTGGTTTTAGACCTTTCAGTGGTGGTGGGGGGGGGGTCTAAAATAATACTGCATTGAGTCACTCTATTGCAAAAGCAGTTCTTATCACTGCAGCCGTATAACAACACAGGTTTTTCCTCCCTGCAGTTTGAACTACCGCGCTCAGCAAGTTAATACTGAGCCTCAAGCTTCTCACAGAGGCTGATTCAACTGCCGGGTGTGACAAGGGGCTATCACCTTCAGGAGCGCCCGCCGACTTCTCACGGCCATCGCGAGGGGTAGGCCTGGACAGTCCTGCCTGTGAGAAAGTTTGTGTACATCAGATACCCCTCAGCTGGACTTCAAAACAGCAAGCTTGCTGAAGACATTGGTGTCAGCACCAAGTAGTGCACTTGCCAGAAGAGGAGTACTACAGGCCCCAGGGTTAGTCATCCGGCAGCCAGAGCTTTCCGAGTCTTTGTTTCGGTTCTAAAGCAGTGGACTCTGAGGCGCTAGGCATGACTCAGTGACTAGAGGTGCTGCAGATGGCATGCTTTCTTTAAGAGGTAAAACACCCTGTGTAAGTAAAACACATTACGTGTTTTAGATTCGGAAACAATCATTGCTACCTATATTGTTCTTCTTTTTTTTTAAGTTTGTAGGGATGATTTAAATTTCTAGGGATGCAAAGAACAAACTGTTGAAGGCAGTTTCCAAGATTGGTGCAGCTTCTCATAGAGTGAAAGAAACATTCAGTTTCAGGCACAAGAACTGCTCTGCTACCCAGGCGTCAGCAGTCATCGGACTCCCGGTCAGAAGTTAGGTAGAATGGGGAGAGGTGGTGGGGGCACTTGAAGCCTTACCCAATCCTCACATCCAAAAGTATCGAATTTCTTTCGAAGGTAAGCTTCATAAGTTCTTTAGAATCTTACTAAATAATGCGTATTTATAATAAATTTTGAAAACTGTTGGCAATTCAGCACATTATACTGGAAGCCATGAAACTGCTATGTGATAATGCTATCAGATGAAATGCTAATTTAGCTAGAACCTGAACACTGATAGAAATGTATCCCTTCTTAACATGACCAGGGATTATGGTACAGCTTCGTAATACAGCTGCACTGAGCTGGTGGCTTCCCACCAGCAAAAGGTGGGCGGCTCTCCACTCACTGCTCCTTGTCCCTGCTCCTTGGCTGCTGATGCTAGGCAAATTGCATCAACTCACTAAGGAGGTGAATACTCCTCAAATACTCCAGAATACTGCTCAAAGCATTAACTTTTTGTAGGGTTACTTTTCTGCCCTTTTACTGAGCTGAACTGGCTTATGGCATGCATAGATCTGTGCCAGAGCTGCTCAAGGTAGGTGATAGGAGAGCATGCCTGGGAGAAGGGAGGAGAGCGGGACAAGCTGTTGATTGAACACGTCTGTAGCATGAAACCATACATTCACTCCAGCTCTGAGTATTCTGCTCCAGGCTACGCATTAGGCATTCAGCCATGTCTTCAGTTTCATACGTAGCAATCAATGCTGGAAAAATGACTATGATGTTATTTATCTTACTTTGAGAGTCCTTGCAGAGTGAACATATAAATATATAATTAATCTCAAAGTGGAACACGTAGTTCCATAAAGTGCAGGAAACAGGACTCTCAAATCACCTTTTCATCTTAGTTAGGCTAACCCTGAAATGTTTGTTACTTTGCCATGCAATGACTAGCCTGCAGAGTACTTTGCAGACGTGGCACTAGCATGGTATCATTCTGTGACTGGAGGAAATCAGAAAACAAGCAAATAGAAAAGAAAGAACCTGTTAAAAGCTTTAGGATCTGCATCTGTTCAGCTAATGTCTGGTTCTTGCACCAAAGGAACATAAGCTGAGGAATAGCCTTACAGATAATTTATGAAGTCTGGTTAATAATGAAACTGTTATTATGGTAATTCCTGTACTAGGGGATGTTGCTAAGTTTATTCATGTTTGCCAAAATGGCCTCCAGACTGCATCCAGCAGACAGGGCATCTCAAGTCTTCCTCACCATAGTCTCTCTCGTTCGACTAAAAATGAGTTAAGTGAAGGAGACTGGCTGAAGCCTGAAATTTGGTGTTTGTCCACATATCTCTGCAAAAGCACCAGAATTTGGAGTGAAGGTGAATTTCAGATTAAAAAAATTCAGATATTGCAAAGAAACTACATTAAAAAAAAAAAAAAAACAGATAAAATTCAGCAGGACCAAAGATCACTGACCAGAAAGAGGGGGAAAAGAGATACAAGTCTTCTGTAGCAGGGGGAGCAATTTGACTGAGGGACCAACCAAGATTAGAAAAGGTGAGGTGAGCTAGAAGAACCTCACTATGCAGAGGACAAGCCAGGAGTTACAGGAGAACCTGGACAACCCATAGAACAGGACAACAAACCAGAGCATGAATCAAAATAACCAGGAAATAAAGGTAAGGAAACTTTTTCCTGCTTTGTGCATTTTTTGTCTTATCAAGCAAATGGCAATGGTGTTTTAGACCTCTAGCAAAGCTTGTGTAGTGTGTTGTGGACAGGACTATCGCATTGCTTCTTGCAGTAAAGTATAAAACCTTGGAATGAGATTCAAAGCCCTGTGAATAACATGTGCTTACACTACTGCTGTGTATGAGGAGCCAGGAAAAAATGCACAGACTACCATCTTGTTTGAATAAACTGCACTATAATCTGAAGCACAGCACTCTTAATTTTATACTTCCAATTTCAAAGTATAACTTTAAGTCCTGATGTCAAAATGAATCCAAATGGCACCTTCCCCCAAAAAGATAGCAGCAGTGATCTGCAACTTTTGAGCAGGAACTCAAAGTTGACAAGTCTTCCTTGTACTGTATGTCTATATCATTTCTCAGGAACTGTAAAGGTGTGAAGAGTAGACACTTTTTCCTGAAAAAGTTTTCACTAGTCAAGTGGTCACCATAGCTCACCTGAAGGGCACTGTTATCAATAAGCATGCTAGGAAGTGACTGCCTTTGCTGCTGGTGCAATTGTATTGCATCCTTGTAGATCTGGTTGCTTGCATTATCAAGTACATTAAGAGCCGGAAGTCCAAGAAAAATTGCAATTTACTATTCCATACACTTTAAGGATATCACATTTATCAGTCTTTTGATATAGTTAATCCTTTCTGCTCTGCACACATATTTTGCTAAGATAATTTCAAAAGATGTAGGTACAAATAGTACTTGAGTAAACTTCACCTTGAAATCCAGTCAGAGATCACATTGTCTCTGCTGATAGAGATCTAGACAATGTTAGAGGAAGCCAGAAGGTTTGGCAATGGAAATGCACCCTTTAGTATGTCAGCATTATAATTGGTAGTTGCAAGCGGGGTAGGGTGAAACACAATATACATTCCTAAAAAAGAAATTCCAAAGCCAGTCATGTCTTAGGCTGACATACTACACACAAGCAACAGACAAAAGCCACTTCTTGTGGCTGCAAGTAAAAATTTAATTTCCAGTGTTCAGTGATGTAGAAATAACACCTTTAATTAAAGCTTCTGTAGCATGTCCTCAAAAATCTGTAATTGCCTTTCTGAATTCAGGTAACAAGGCCACTTTGATTGCTTTGGGGTAATTCTTTGGCCAGTAATCCAATAGAGCATGTAGTCTTTAGCACATTTTCTGGCTAATTGACCCTCAAAAAAGTCTGAATTCCCTGCACTCTTTGTTGTCAAACACCTTGCACAGTTTCTTTTCTCTACTCTATGCTCCCTCCTTTTCAAAAAGAAATAGATTAAAGTAGTATTATAGGCCTACAGTTGCACTAAGCCTTAAAACCTCCCTATTCGTTCCCATAATTTGAAGGAACATCGGAAGCCGAAGCTTAAGATGGTAACAGAGCGGAGCTCGTGGCCTCTGAAGTCTTTCATCTTAATTCCCATTCCCCTTAGTCACTCCAGCTGCCCTTTCACTTCCTCATCCTGACTCACCTGTTGAAGTAGTTTTACCTTTGCTATGTCATAAGGAATTTATTTTTGTGAGGCTACTGGCTGTTTTTCTTTTTAGGAGCTGGTTCTTCACCTTTTAGACAGATACACTCAAATACAAAGTCACAATACACTATGAGCCAGTATTTTAGAAGGCAACCACCTTCTCTTGTGTATGTGTCCATGCAGTGCATCAGGCTCCCAAAACCTTACACAACATGAACCACACAGACCTCTAAATTACATTTTATGGGATGATTCACCTTAAGGCACTTTTTAAACTACGGAGATTTCAAATCTTGAATGATTTTGGAATATACTGCGAGAGACCAATTGCTCTTACGGTTGTCAGCTATTCTTTCTCTATGCCCACTCTCACACCCAGAGAAAACATGTTTGGGGCTGAGTGGGATATTCATGAGCTCTAGTTTCTTGGTCTGGAACTCTTGAGAAAAGGCTGGCGAGAACCTCCACCCAACAAATCACACACAACGGTAATGAGACAGCAGCAAATAAGAAAATTAACATTTGAAAAAACAATAAACAGTTGTATGATAAGAATGAATAGGTCTAGAGCCTACTAAGGCTCTATTTAAACGCTATCTTTCATTTTGATTTCTTCTTCTGTTTTTTCATAAACTTCTGTATAAAGGGCATAACAAAAAAGGGCAAAAGGACAATCAGTTTACCTGGACAGGTACTCTGTATAGCAAAAGGACAGTTAAATATTAGGGTTCTTGTGGCTACAATGAGGCCAGAAACTATGTACAGTCATTCACAAATTTGCAGTGATCAGTGAATTAATAATCTTTTCCACATTGCAAGTCAAGGGCTGTATTTTTATTAATTTGTGCCTCAAGGAGGAGGGTATGAGGCAAACTAAGTCATTTTCATGTAAGAACTCTTATATACAATTCTACTCTATTTGGTTATATTGAATAATATTTATGTTGGACAATGTAATTTTACAAATATAAATTTACAATATACATTTTTGTAATAATATCCTCTATTCTGGTTTGTCTGCAATTAAAAAGTACAAACAAACACAATGCCCTCTTTTTGTAGATATTTTACTTTAATACAGTAACATTTAGCAGACTATGTCCTGTTCATCTCATTACTTTTACAATGTCTAATGTAACTTTTAACTGTAATCAATGTGAAATAATCATAATACTGCTTGGACCCACAGTCACTTGTTAGAATCATGTTAAAGTGTTGCAGTGATGGACTGAGGACTGATATAGCTAGCAAATTTTTCCCCCTCAATACAGAGACAGATGCTGATTTTTAGCTTAGCTTTACTTCTAATTCTTGCTGGAGAGCTCCCCAAGAGGAGTAATGGAGGATGTGTGGGTCTTGCTAGGTGCCCCTATGGAAACAAGTCAGGAAGTGGCTTAAGGAAGGTAACAGGTTTACAGCTCCCGTTTATTCTTCTGTGATGTATTTATGATTACAGTACAGATTAGGTGGATAAAAGCACCACGTTCCTGCCTCTCCCAGTGGAAGGTGGTATTTGTGCAGATGCTGAGGCTAAGAAAAGCAGGCATCTCAGGTCATTGATCTGGGTAACAGGGTTTCATGTGCTCAGTTCTGGAGTACCAGGGTGATTGTTTAAATGTTATGTGTAGAAAACCTTGTCTTGAATAGAAAACCTAGAGAGAATTCTCCTGGATTCTGTATATTTTTCTATAAATTAGTGTTTGTGTCATAAATTCACTGAGCTCAATAAATCTGCATTTGTGCAGCAGTTGTGGGAAATGGCAATTCTACACTGGAATTTAGCTGCTCTGTAAACTTACCATTACATAGCTAATCTTTGTTTTTAGGCCAGTTTTGAAATCAGGATTTATATGGAATGTTATAGTTTGTCGTGTTTAAAAGTCCCAAACCCATGTTGATACTGTCACAGCTTTTTGCAAATCTGGAGAATTCCTAATCTTAAATAATGCTCTATTTTTCTCAAATGTCCAGCTATTTCACTTGAGTTAGAGAACATAAAGCTTTGAATTATAGAAAATTTAATTTACTTGTGTTCCGTGACTGGTTTTGTCCCTCTTTATACATCTAAAAGCATAACTCACCTCTACAAACATCAGAATCTGTCAGAGACTAAAGAATGAATAAACCATATTCTTTATGGTAGGGGGAATAACACACTCTATGTATGTATAGTAATTCAGCAGGTTTTGGCTTTAAGGCTCTAACTTCATATAGACCATTAGAGAATAACAAGAAACAGCACTAAGTCAGTCTGTAAGTTTACTTCAGCATGTCATATTTAGTTTGTATAGTGTTTATTCATTTCAAGCCCTAGATCGAGCCACCCTTCCTGTGCAGTGCCCTGACATTACCCACTCTGAGACAGATACAGCCACTGATGTTATGCTTTCATGGCTACCACATTTCATGCCTTTTAGAAAATGGCTCAACAAACTAGCATGGAATAGTACATGATTAAACTAAGAATTCCAGCAGTCACTAAAACTGTTAGTCGTTTAGTTTTTAGCAACTAAAATTTCACTTACACATCAAAGCCTTGTGGTTTAAGAATTTGGCTACCCCACTAGGAACGCAAATCTGCAAACTGGTTAAGTGCAAGCCAGCTTATGATGAGAAGCAACACAGAGTCTATAACAAATTTGGATATTCTGCTTCTCAGTCCAAGTAAGGAAGCTCTGTGACCAGCAGACATACTAGGTTGTGCCTGCACTAGCTCAGAGGCTCTTTGCTACCTACGGTTTTGTAATATGTACGCTGCAAGAAAAGGTAAAGTCAATTCTTCTACCATGGGCATGAGAAACACCAGTCTTAAGATTCTGCATTCATGTTGATGTAAAAGTTTGAGCTAAAATCTTGCAAACTCTTGTTTAAATAGTCATTGTATTAATAATTGAAAGAAAATATATATCATAGAACTTTGAAGCACTCTTCCTCTCTCACTGCATCACAATTCAAAAATCAAAGCAAATCAGAGAACTGCTCAGCTCTCGAATCTTGCAGCAATGTCACGCTGAGCGTGTCCCCTCAAGCCCCTCGTATGCCTGTGGGTTTCTGCAGTGAGAGCAGATGAACTCTGTGTAACGTGGAGTTCTGCTACCAGCCACCAAACTTGGGGCTGGTGTCACCCCAAACATCAATTCCACAACACAGCCAGCCTGCAGGAGCTCTCTAGATATCTAGAGAAAACCGATGCGTATGTGGGAAAGAGTCTTCACTGGTTTCTTTAAAAANAAAAAAAAAAAAAAAAAAAAAAAAAAAAAAAAAAAAACTCTTCACTTAATAAAAAAAATACAGCCCAAACATATGACACTGGCATAATAAAATGCATATATGAATAAATATTATTTATTTAGCATGATATATAAATAAAACTCAAAATAAATACAACTCAAATTATTTGCGCACTAATCCTCACCTCTGTGAGACCACTGACATGGTCCCTGTTCACTCAGAAAAGAAATTTGTGATTTGCAGCTATTTCTGCTTACTGATTTGGATGAATCATTTCTTTTCTAGAGACAGCTTTTCAACAGCTGTATTGAAAATGTAATTTTTAAAAGTAACTTTCTATTTCAAGATGTAAGAGAATAGAAAACAAAAAAAGTAGTGACCTAATTCTATGTAGTATAATGTAGTATAATGTAAGTTGTGCTAAAATTTTTAAACTCTTGATGCAAGGAAGATTTTTATCTATTAGACTTGCTGTGATGTATGATTAAAAAATATAGCTGCTTTGGGGAAAAAAAATTGAACTCAGAAGAGGCCTCCACAATCAAGGAACAGCAGAAAAGCACAGCCTAAATGGCAGGGGGAAGATATTAGCATCTTAAGCTCAGAATCATGAACGCCAACATTTTAGATGATTCTGTCAGTTGATAGAAAATGGTATAAAATTGAAGCCTACACTGTCAGGAGAAATGCTGCTACATTTGGAGCATTCCTA
Organism: Rhea americana; assembly: GCF_003343005.1. Taxonomy (NCBI): domain Eukaryota; kingdom Metazoa; phylum Chordata; class Aves; order Rheiformes; family Rheidae; genus Rhea; species Rhea americana. Next base: position 3,156,750 of record NW_028185483.1, read on the forward strand.
ATCTGTTAGAAAAAAATGCAGTGGGAAGAAAATAATGGTAATCTTAATAATTTAGTACTTGGAAAAAGAGGAATATATAAGAACCTTATTTGTAACTCTCTAAGTTGACTTGTTGATCCCCCCTTCTCCCCCAAACCCTGTAACTTCCATAGATCTTTTTTTTCCCCCTCACACTGTTATACTATGAAAAATATACTTCTAAATGAACCAGTTCAAAGTGCAGTTTCTCATCTGAAATAATGGTCTGAATTTATCTGAGAAAAAAATACTTTCTTTGTTCACTTGAACTTTATTTCACATGTGGGGGGGGAAGTTTCTGTCAAACTAAGTTGTTGATGAGAATTTAAAAGACAAAAAAAAGTTCAAGTCTGTCAAACATTTTATTGTCCCATGCTATGCTGAAAGAACATACTTATCTGTCAATCTGATAAATCTTTTTTGGGAATGAGCTTTGTGCAATCTGTTTATACTTGAAGGGTATCAGGAAGATGCATCAAAAACTTTCAGAAGAGTAGTAGAAATAACCACAGGAATGGAAAAAGCCCTCAAACCCACTAACTTCTGATATCTTCCCCTCCTCCTTTTTTTTTTTTTTTCCCATGGTAAGTGTAACAAAGCTTATGAAAAGAGACCTATTTCCAGAAACCACTATGGTTTAGCACCCTCCTGTATGCTTTGTTAATGCCCTTCCTCCTGATAGTCTTTGGACTGCTTGTTTGGCACAGACTGCTTCGGTGCTGCTTGGCATACCTGCTTCCCTTCCAGGAGCCAAACACCTCTGAGATGTCCAGCGATACAGCTTGCTGATCGCTGATAAGTCACTTCTGATAAATCAGGTTTATCTGGAGAAACTCCAGACATTGTAAACTCCCAATCTGGCTAAGGAAATAAAATAAGCAACTCTTCTGTATCACATCTTTGCCAAGTACCTTCCTGAGTGTTAATTCAATTACAGTCAAATTTGAAGAATCAGCACTGGTATAGAAGACAGTTGTTAGGGCTGAAACAAACCTGGCCTCAGTTTTGTTGTCAGGGACTTAGCACCTGTAAACTGCAAATCTTGCATCCACAGGAAGGAAATAAGAGCAGAGATAACAGACGATTAAAGGGACATTAAATGAGCTGCCACACCCATCTTATTAGAGAATTTAATTTAATTCTGAATTCTTAGAGCTGTATTTCTTCATGTAACTAAGCTCTTTTGATGCTGCAGGGGAGATTGCTTAAAAGAAAAGGATAAGAAATCAATTAGAAATTCATAAGATCTTAAATAAGTGGCCAACACTGGGAAAGCCATGAGAACTAGTGACAAATACCTAATTTTGCAGGATGTGAAAAGATGATGTGAGAAATTTGTTTGCGACACTACAAATTGACATGACACCCTGCTCCCCAAATCCTGTAGTTTCCATAGACTTACAGTTAAGGCATCGTAATGGTCAGTGCCGGAACTGCTAAAAAGCTGTGCAGAATTAGGGTAGTATGTTTAAAAGTATTTGGGCATTTAACTTGCACTAAAATCATTCAGATTTTAAATGAAAAGGTCCTAACTCTTAGTGCTGTTAGGTGAAAGCAAAACAACCCTTCCCCAGAAATGCAGGAGTAGAAGATTGGGAATTCCACGAGACCAATTTATTAGATAAGCATCAGTATCAATTCTGCAAAAAACAAAACAAACAAACAAAAAAACTAACTGACCAGCCAAACAAACAAAACCTGTGAACAATTTTGGGTAGACCTTACCCATATTCAGCGGTGAAGTAAAAGCAGTCAAAAATTAGAAAAACTACTTAAAATGAGAGAAATAAATTGCACTTCATAAAACCTAATTAGTATCAGTAGCTGAAAATGCATCAAGCAAACCGAAGTGATTGGGGAGGATTAATTAACTGGCAGCGTTAAGGACAGCGTTAAAAAGATTTTTAAGAATATCAGAAACAAATCATACATGGAGATATTTTCTTTTATTAACGAGACTGATCGAACTTTTTAAGTGAGATAGAAAAGGCACAAGTTTAAAATATTTCTTTTCTTCATCTGGAGAAAAAAAAAAGGTATTCTTGAACATAATGAGGTGTATTCCAGTGCACTGACATACTAAAGATAATGTTTGGTTATATCTACCAGGAGTAAGATGTTTTTGAGATATACTAGAGGTCTTAGACACCAGAACTGTAAATTCTCAAAGCAAATATCCTACTTCCTGATATTAATTTACAATAACAGTACTGGGGAGTTCCATAATTCTAGTAAAAAAGTTAATATTGTGCCAGTATTCCAAGATGGGTAATCAAGATAATCATAAACTAGTGACTGTAACACTGAACCTGAGTGGCAAAACAAAACAAAAAAAAGAGAGAGAGAGAGAGAATCAGGAAATGTGAAATGCAGAAGACTTAAATTCAATCAATTACCAGCTTACAAATTTTATGGAAAACAGATGTTGTAAAGCAAATTCGATTCTACTCTTTCAAATTACAAGTTTGTTATATAAATGCAATTGCAAGGATGCAATGGCATCTATAAAGTATCTATTTTTCAATGCCCATTAAATAAGAATTGGCTGATACTTTCTAAAATGTCACAAATGATGTTTTGAAGCTTCATACTAAGCACATTTCCTTTAGTTTTCTATGAGTAAATATACAATTATTGCCATTCATGAATGACGCAGTGGTTGCCAAGACAGGAAACTAAAAGGCCAGGATTGCCATTGATAGTAACCAAATTAGAGTTCATTAAAACAAAACGGGTATTAATGATGCCAAATTCAACACAGACACTAAACATCTATGTGTGTTACAATCTCCCAGTTTAAACTGCTCACAAGAGATAGATGCATGGGCTCAATCCTGTACATAAAATTCAGAATTAGTCCCAAACTTCCCTCGTCTTGTGTCTTGTGAATTGAGGTTATCTTTAAAAGGAGATTTAGGCTGTGATTTGTTGTATAATTATTATTGTAAAAGCAAATGTTTATTGATGTTCTTAGTTATGGAGATAACTATTACACCTCTAATTTCACAGCTAAACCTTATTAGATGGGAAGCTATTACTATGATTTACTGTGGAATTAAAATTTTCTACACTTTACCACACCTTTCATTTCATTAAATAAAGGCAGCAAAAAGAAAGGAGTACTCTCTCACTTTCTCTTTCTCTCTTTAAGACAATTGTCAATTAGTGAAGGAAGCAAGACTAAGTATGTGTTCTAGCTGAATACAAGTTGGCTGATTTCCCAGCGTTATTAAGCTGTTGATTACCATAAATGGACGAATGGCCTGAGCTAAACATTTAATTAAAAAAGTCCAATAGTTTAGTTGAAATTCACAAGATTTGACAACATGTATCTTAAAAAAGCAGCTCATGTCATAATTTCACACATTCGGCAATTGTTTGTATTCACAGAAGAGGATGCTGTTATTCATCAAACATAAATTCTGTCATGGAAGGCAACGGGATAGACAGTGAAGCAGTCTCTATGCCCAGATTCACCATTTTTTGTGAACTTGACAAGTTGCTTTTATAAAACATTCTTTTTTATTAAAAGGGATTTTTTTTCCTTTTCAAACAGTTTGTTGTGCCTAATTCACTTACATTTGACATTAAGAGACTCTTAAAAGGTACTGCAAAAATAGGGTTTCTTAGATAAGGGACAGTCACTCTAAATGTAGTCATGTAAAAATGGTAATTATACCTTATACCACAAATGGTTCACACTACTTCTTTGAAGACTGCAATACAGAATCCATTGACAATATTTAGTAAGCGTAAGCCTTCTTTTTGTTCTTTTTAGCTTAAGACTTTACTATGGATCTAAATCCTTTGATTAACATCACCTTTAGTGATTATGGTCCTGACCAGTGGAAGAAAACAGCCCTTTGAGATGGTCATGTAGAAAAGATGATCAAAATATTGCAGTAAATTTACCCATTTCTGCAGAGATTAAAACTTGTAATTAAGAATACCTTCCAATATATTTGTCAGAATGCCTCTAGTTTTAATTTTAAGTGAAGTGAAATCAGTTAAATTGATCTCAAAAAGAAACCAATTTATTAAATAAAATTACCCAACAATATCTGATTAAATTGGTTGGCTCTTTCCATTCATATTTTATATTTTACAAAGCTTATTTTTATTTTAGTTTTGTTTACCTCCTACATATACATGTCCATACTGCTCTTTACATTTTAGTAATGGCATAGTATGTTGAGAAATTGCATTATGGAACACACAGACTAAGAGGAGAGATGCAAAAATAGTACTCCTCTCAATCTATGTTTGATTATGGATTGCTTTGCCATTTTTCATCTTTAAAGTTGTATCATTTGGTATATCTAGTGATAACAAAAAAGCAACTGGTTTCATCAGTACTTTTAAGAAACTGAAAGCATCAAATGCCAAATGTATGTTGAAATACTTAAATTCAGTCACTCAAAACCCCCTCTTCCTTCAGGCTGCTCAAAACATCCCTTCTCTGTTTATTAGCTAGCTCAGGTTACACCAAAGAGCAGTGCAAAGGCCAGGGGAACATCACAATTTCACCCATGTTTTCTAGCATCTGTACTTTTTTCACAGGTGCTGCTAGAAAAGCAATAAGGCTCTGACCTTAAGGTCAAATCACAGGGTATTTAGGTGTTAGTGGAACAGAAGGGGTTTAAATAGCCATGATTTGCACGTATGGACCAAACAGAATGCAGTACAGGCATTTCATTTTTCAAAATGAATTTGGAAAAAAGGCAAATATGTGCCCAATGCATCTCCTCAATCTCCTCTTTGTTGCTTATTCAAAACAACATTTTTCTCCATATTATTTTCTAATAATCACTGGAAATATCTTAATCAGTTACATAAGGAATAAATCACTTTACACTGTGCTGCGTGCTAGTCCCAAGTTTTGCTGAAGATCACATGCATAAAAAGTATCTGGAATTTTTCTAAATCATAATCAGTTTCATAGGATAAACCTCTTTCTCAATATATAAATTTTAATTTTGAACAGGCAGTAAAAAAGTGTGCTCCATAAAAAAAACCTCTAAAAATCCATGCCTTGTGTTATTATCCTGATTTAGAATCTCTGAAGTGACCGGCACTGCTTCTCTACTGAATATTTCAGTATGCTGCAGTCTGTTAAGATGTTACAGGATATCTTTTTTTCACTCAGCAGTTGACCTTACTCCATCATCTGCTGACATTCTCTCTCTCACACACACTTAACTGGCAGAGTGCCAAGCAGGTTTTTTTTAAAGAAACAACAAAAAACAAAAGAAAGAAAACCCAATCCCAAACTCCTTTGACATCCAACTATCTTTGCAGTCAAGGTCTTCTAAATAAGTTGGTGCAGTGATACTGCATTCATTATGGCACTACACTATCGGCCATCTGCATTGTCACCAAGGTTAAACTCCAATGTCAGGAGAACTGCAGGGAAGCTACGAGTCATCCTGGGAGAGCTTCTGCATCACCAGTGAAAGAGGAAGGTGCAGACACTTTTTGTTCTTTGTCTATAGCCCAAAGTCACAAACTGCTTATAATGTATTACATATGACCAATCATAATCCATTCTTTACATTAAAAAATGCTATATAACGTCATGAGAATGCAGGGATTTTGAAAGGGCATTACAAATCCCACAGCATCAGCAATACAAATAGCACTTGGATCTAGAAATGACTTATGCACAATATTAGGATTATTCTTTGAGAGATTTTTTCCTGTTCTTTTTTAAAGTCAGTCAGACTTTATTGAAACACTATTGTAGAGAATATAAAACATTTGCAAATATTTCCAGGTACTAAAATAAATTCTTGATATGTCTATTCAAAAACAAGCTACAGATGGGTTTTGAGAAGGGATCTTGACTGTCATTTCAATGGCAGCTGAGTACCCAGCTGGATACTTCTAGACTCTTCTAGGGGCTCTTCTAGACCCACAGAATAAGAAGATTTGCCCTTGTATGTTCTTTTCTTGGCAAGATGGCAATGTCTGTCATATCTTTGAACATCAATACATGAGGCATAAGCAACTCTGCAGCCACTATCCCTAGAGTCTTGCTTTTCTTTGCTGTATTTTTTACATTCTTATTTTAGGTAACAGAATAGATTAGTTGCCGGTGCTTGCTCCCTTACATCAACCTGCGCTCTCTGAATAAGGCAATATGGCCACCTTTTCTTTCTGTCTTCTACACTTCCGTACATTCTACACTTAAGGATGTTATTTCAATTTATGTGCAGCTCACTCTGTATGGAGGAACACGAGGCCTGTTATAAAACTACTTGTGTAAGCAGCTGGATCAGTCTTAAAGACAGCAGGGCAAAGCTGTAAACTAAAAGATCACGTGTAAGAAGTTGTCATTTCCAGGCATGGTTAGTTAAAGTGAATGTAGTGGGTATCCGGCATATTCATCAACTCTTTCAGTGAATTCCCATCTATTTCAACAACTGCTGAATTCTTTGCAAATAGTCCATGAAGCTCATGGCATGCACTCTGAGTCTCCTTAAAAAGTTGTCAGCTTACAATTTATATAAATAAATAAACATATAATTTATATAAAACTACTGAGAATAGCTCATCCCATTTAATAACTAGTGAATACTGTTTATGTGTTTTCATTCACACTGCAGTAAGGTAGCATATATAATACTAATTCTTCTCTTAGTGCCTACTGCTGACAACAACAGAAAATTCACTTTAGACTGCAATGAAACATTTGAGCTCCAGAACAATCTCTGCTGTATACTGCAGCTATGTGTTCCTTACCTTCCGTTGCCTTGATCATGTATCCATTCTCTTGGTTTGGTGGTACTTCCAGAAGCTGCATGACTCTGTCCAGCAAACCATGGATAATCTCAAACCCTGGGCTCTTGTTGTAATAAAGTGCACAGAGGTGCCGGTAGTTTCTTGCCCCTACATCTGAAGAAGAAGCATAAATTACATTTTTCTGGGACATTTTATCACAGTTTAAACCTTGCCTTTTGCATCAGTTTCCTTTTGTGATACAGTGAAGCACTTGGTGCTCAAAGGAAAAATAAGTATGCAAAACTCTGATACACCTATCATAATCTGAAGAAATAACTGGATTTCTTTAACTCACTAGACTCTTGGTCAGAAATACGGATTTAAAGTATACTATAGCTTGGGCAGGAAACAGTGATAGATAACAAGCATATAGCTAAGTGTTAAAGAAATTCAGAGTAGACCAGCCAAAACACAAACACTTGGCAAGCGTCAAAAAACTCGTGACACTGATGAAAAAACTGTATAAAACTTAGTCCCAGAACATCTACGAGCACAAAACAACTAGCCCACATTTTGAAATAGCTGATAATGTTAGCATAGTAATTTATGAAAAGATCTAAATTCATGCAGGTTTCCAAATCACAACTGGTGCTTTTCATGATCATCTTGGACATCCCCAAACCCATGTGACTAGGAAAAATGTGCTATACTTCACAAACTCAGGACTGTGACAGAAGTGTGTCACGTTTAGGACAGCTGCTATTGCTGTGATTCTGCTGAACTTATTTTGCAGATACCCTCTAGGGCTGTTAAATATAGCACCTTTGAAAAACTCAGATTGCCTCCCTCATGTGCTGCTATAAAAGCACTACGTTTGCCTTAACTCAAAAACCTAGCTTCTCCCTAGTAAGTTTTCTTACATTACTCATTTCATCAAAATATATTTTCCTTTTTTATACTATACAGATATTTTTAAAATGGACTTGTAGTAATACGTCTTTAGGCTACATCATTGCCACACACACACACTGTTGGGACTAGTGTGGTCTACTAAGAAGCTTATTGCAGATCCCAGCCTTTCTCCTTTTTAGGAGGAATATTCTAGGAACAGAATAACAAACCTATTGTAACATGGCTGCCAATTCAGCTGCAGTGAAACTGAAAATACTGATTAACCTAATAAACTTGTTTGTTGCCTCCATGTCTTCTCCTTCTCAATGTTCAACTGAAAGAATGTATTCAACAAGGCTGACTTATACAAAAGGTAAATTCTGCTGAAACCAGGGAAGGCACACTCTCTCTGTGACAGTCTTTCTCTAGAAATTCATATGCTTTTAAAGTATATTCAGTATAAAGGTGCATTACATTTCAAGTTTGAACCAGATGTGCATATCTGAAGCATATATCCTGATTATCCATGCTTACCATGCTTCCATTCTCACTGTAAAGCAATCCCAGAGCGTATAAACTGGATTCCTTTCAGTTGCAGTTAAATCAGAAGTGGTGTTCCAGGCAGGCATTAGCTTCAACCACTAAAGGGCATTCAGCATGTATGACTTGACTACAGCTAGTCCAAAGTAGAGCTTAAATGCATCTAACATGGATTTCAAGTCATCAGTGTGAACTGTCTTCTCCTTTTGCACTGCACTACTTTGTAATATAGATGCACAGCCTAACAAGCTACAGTCAGATCGATTACTTGCACAGTATGATCTAAGATGCATAGATTTCCCAGAGTCCTATGGCATCTGTAATCTACTAATTGGTCTATTAGTTGGAATGTCAAGGTGGACAGTCTCATCTCTTTCTCTTCCACCTGATGCTGGTTAGATATAGGGAAGAAATGTATTTATTGAGAGCAATCATCTTCCCTTTAAAAAATTGATCAGAATGGAAATCCTTCAGATCTCTGAATACTTGTAATGTTTGAGGGGAAAGAGGGACTAAGAACTTATTCAGCAGTGAATGAATAAAGTATGAAAGAATAAAAAGAACTTCATCTGGTCTTCAAGTTAAGGTAGGGTTGTACCATGAGACATAAGGTTGCATGTGTAGGGCTTTCATATTTTTTCCAGGAAATTACTCAAAGAAATGCACAGAAAAAACAGCATATTCCAGGCTGAATTATGTTCTTCATGCAGTCAAACAGAGAAGGCATTTGTCAAGGCCTCTGGTCATGAAACATCTCACTAGGACTCAGCATTCCCAGAAAAAGGGTCCTGCACTGAACAGTGCCCAGAGAAAGTATGGTTAAAAATTCCTGTAGAGTTAGAGAATCCACAGGAGTTGCATCTGCACCTACTCTCTGAAGTATATTTCTGCATAGTTCTGGATGTAAGTGTCAGAACTAGGTACCTCTGATCTCTAGAAAGTTATTTTCTGTGGGAAAAAACTGTTTCCTGGTGCATCCAATACATGAATTGGAGGACATAAAAATCAGTAGGAGCCAAGTTCAAAACAAGAAAAGGAGTGGGTTCTGTAAGCAACATATAATTAAACAGTAAAACTCCTCCCCACAAGATTTTGTGGATGCTAATAGTTTACAAGAGTTTAAGGAGATGCTGGAAGTTCATAGGAGAGAAATATATTACGTGTTACTAAAGTCATAAAAACCCCTTCTGAGTCTGGAAGTCCCTAAGATACAAGTGACTGCAGAATGGATGGTACTCTCGAAGTATTATATACCTTATCTGTTCTCATTCTTTTCACTTGACAACCACTTTAACTAGTGTTAGAAACAGGATATTGGCTAAACAACCTTTCAGTCTGACCCATCATAGACAATCTTTGTGCTTGATGTACAGTAAGCCTAAATACAAGCAGAAACTCTTGGCACTCATTAGGTGCTCCCTGAACTGTTAATAGCTACCATACAGGAAATTAGACATTTATTAAATCTACATCTTGTTTATTTGGTGCCACTAAACATTTAATGACCAAAAAAAAAAAGAAAAAAGAAAACCTCTCAAAAAGTAAACAGGAAAAAGATTACCAAGTGGATACAAATACATGGGTTAAAAGAGTAATACAAATACAGGAGCAAGAGCCTACACAAAAGATCAAAGCACAGCCTTTTGTGAGCCAAAAGTCATTCAAAACTTCTGAAGCAGCAACTTAGCAATATAGTCAAAAGTTTTCTCAATGAGTACTGGAAGTTGAACTTACTGCTGGAGCATTCTGTCACTCAAGAACCTTTTACTGTTATTATTATAATTTGCAGTTTTAAATAATGATGGAGAATCCAATTTGGAAGTCTATGTTAAAATGGCAAGCCAGAAAAGGAAGTGCTACAGAGGTTATAGGGCTATCAATAACTGCAACATTTGATCTCTGATCTTTGCGAGCACACTGGCTTCTCAGTCCCATCACTGTGTCTCTCTATTTCCTAGCTGTACCGAGATACCAATCAGTAATACCCAATCATGCACGGTGACCAATCTGTACACATGTAGTATTGGGAAATTGAAAAGAAAAAAGACCCTTTTCCTTCCTCCAAGTTTTTATTTCGCCTTAGGAAAGCAAGTTTTGGGGCTAGACATTCTTTCGTGTGTGTGTGTGTGATTCATTATGCTAGCAGAATTTGTGGCAACTATCTGAATTTCACTGCATTATTGTTTAGTCAGTGGTGTCTTCGGATCACTATTCTTAACTAAGAATCAGAAAGAAACATATACAGCAATTTTTATACTTCATGATTTCCAACCAACTGTAAAAATGCTTGGTAAAGGAAAGGATGCATTTTCAAGTACTCCATAAAGCTATGTGTTATGAAGCTTATTCTTTTACAGAGTTATATTAAAACAAAAGAAGTTCATTCACTACACACCACAGGAAGAGAGAAGAAAGTATTAGGGAAATGTATGCAAAAGCTGGCAGATGTTAGAAATGCTTCACTTCTTTATAACTCACTTAAGAGATCTCTTGTGTCATGCCATGAAACAATTCTATTTTTTAAATGAGCCTGCCAAGTATGTCAGCCTAAATTATACATATGTATTTCTGAGACTTCAAAGTACTTCCTGGAGATGCTGCTGTAAAACAATCCAAAGGATGGGCAGCTGGATAGGAATATGCGAGCCAAAAGAGAGCAATGGAAGATAAAGCAGTGTCGTATGGTGCTCCCTAGCAAATTAGAGATGCTTCAGAAAAATGATCTGGTGATCTGAAAGGGAGCACCTGTTCTTTTAAACTTGTCTCAGCCTCACAAAAATGCCAAATTATTTTCTGCATATGATTAAAGTTTGCTGACAAACTTTTTGGAAAAATGCTTCAAAATATGGTATCAGCTATACTCACAAATTATGTACGTTATGTTAAAGGTACACACTACCGAAGGCTTCTCAGCTTCTAGTAGGTCACTGGTCAGAGGTGATTATTTGATAGGATTAATTTCTTTAGTTGTGGTAAAGGAGAGAAAAGGGATTCCTCATTTGAACTAGTGGTGTAAGGTGATGATTTATATGCTGAACTAGTGTTAACTATGCTACTAGAGGAGACTATATAATGTTACAAGCTACCTACACAGATACACAAATGAAACAATATTCACTGCCACATTTCCTCCAGCTCTGAGAAGCAACATTTATGTTCAGATTTGGTTCTATTTAGTTATATTAAATCTGGCACACGTTTTGCTTATTTAGTACATCAAACCTTTCTGCCAGATATGTCTGGAGAGAAGAATGGTCTGTTCACCTTAGTAAGCATGAGTTCTATGTAAGAAGATATTTTTTTAAAAACAGTGCGTTTAGAAGAGCTAGATTCATTCACCCCTGAATGACTACAAGATGCCATTTCAAATGCAGTTAAAGTCAGTACTCGCTTGACCCATACTTTTTAAATTATTAATTGGAAATTCTGCATGCCAAAATCATGAAATAATAAAATTAAATTAGTCAGTCTGATGACATAAGCCTTCTGCAGGAAATCTCATTCCATATGTGAGAGGACAACCCCACATTCTTCAGTATTTGCAGAATTACCTGTTATTTCTTTCTCCCCATCCCTTTCAAATTATTTATTAAGCAAGTTTAATTTTGGAAGTAAATTTGGGGAAAAAATTAGTTATTCTAAATACACCATTAAAAACAATTTCAGATATTGTTCACAGTCTGCCAACGCCCAACCTGTAAGAGGGCTGCCCAAGAGGACAGGATACAAAGCTGCTGGCTCAGAAGTCTTATTTCATCTGCTGCAATGATTCTCATCAAAATGAAGTACACCACAGAATCAGACTTAAAACTGTTAAGCAACCATTCACATAAAACAAAAGCTTAAAAGAGCTACAGTTAAAACACACACACACACACACTAAAATTAATCAGTTATTTAACTTGCAAATTTTATGAAGCCAGAATAAACACACTCCTTATTCCAAGATAAATAGCCCTACTCTCAGTCCTGAAGAATGCTAATGGTATTCTGCCATCTGTACCAAGTTTATTTCCATACTAGCTAACTTCATGCCCAAGAAGGAATGAGCTGTACCACCAAACTGTCTGTATTTAATAAAAAAGTCTACATGCTCTGCTAAGACTGCTTATTTTGCTTGGCAAGGCTTTTTTTTTTTTTTTTTTTNTAAGTAATCTACAAATTAAATTCATCAACAAAACAATTTACTTGCCATTTTGTTTATGCCTTATATAAACCTTTGTTTTGCAGATCCCAAATACCTTAAACATAACCACTAAAATCTGAAACCAGATAACAGAACAACAGAACCATATCTGCTGCTGAATTTAAAGTAGTGTCAGCCTTTCTCATGGAGAGGCAAAACTGGTTCCAGAGTTGTAACTCAGTGGTCCTCCTCAAAAGCTGTACCTGTGCATTTGTTTTCCATTAATATGCCATACAAAAAGAAACGAATCAGTAAAGTTCTTCAGAAAGCTTTCTGTTAATATTTACAACTCTGTGTATACATTTTACTCCAACACATTTTTCCGGATAAAAAAGATAATCTAAAACTTTTAGCCTATACAGTAAAAGAAATACAAAAACGCCCCATCACATAGGAAGACTTTCACTGAAGCTTTTGAAAAGTGACCTAGCTACTTTGGCTGTTTCACATAAAACAATTAAGGTTACTGCATGATTCTAAGGCAGGCATGCTCTCTTAGCACAGTTGGATAAAGTGGAAAGATAAGGAAATTTTTACTTCCTTATACAGTTTTACACATGGACTTGATTCAGTCTTTATCTAATATTTGCAGTACATGCCTAATTCTTCATATTGGTTGTCAGTTCTCCAGAAGATCCTTCTGGAGAACAAATACAAGCAATCCAGTTTTAAGGTGATGGAGAGGTGGACAAAGGACTCTTGTTGAGGCAGGTAATCATGCTGACCATTAACGTTTTTCCTCTGAGTTACAGGTCTCCATAATAAAATCAGACTGCAACTATAACCTGAGATTTCCAGTCTCAAGACTTTTATTTACTTTTTTTTCTTAATACTGCTTTTTATTTGGCAGTATTGCTAGTCTTTGAGACTGCAGCAGTTTAACCAGTCACTAGTACTGTAACAGTAACATGTCTTTAGTGTTTACTAGTCACCAAGTTTGTGTCATTTGAAAACACTACCAGTAGAGAATTTCTCTCATGAGTTACAGACCTGATAAGAATGCAAAGGACCACTCAATCAAGAGCAAATCAGTATGGGTGCTTTTATGTAAGCGATTTAGATTAGGTTCTTTTTTGGTGCAAATCTGCCTTGTGCTTATACCTAGGAGCCTTGCAATATGCACAAGTGACTTCTCTGGTGCTGGAACCAGTCGCACACAGGTATACCAACCAGAGCAGCTCACCTGTAACATCTTGCAAAGTCTTACAGTAGTTGGTTCCCTCCACTTGCATAGTGTGTACCAATGCCTGGCAATTGGAATAAACAGCATTGCTGGTAAAGATGAAATATAGCTATTAAAGCCTGTAACTGTAACAGATTACAGCAAATCAAACCGCCCTCTTTTCCTCTCTGTGCTGTACCAGTAAGTAATGCACATACCCAATGGTTCCGTCTACGAATTTACCTGAGGTTCATAATAAACTAACTACCCTACATTTTTCACCGTCATTCCTTCTGTTTATTTAAAATACTCAATCTACTTTCATGTTTTTCCATTCTTCTGGAAAAGAATTTAGCAAGTAAACACACACTTCTACTCCCAGAGAGTGTACAACAAAGTACAACCCCATGGAGTTGTACTAGGTTCCCTGAGGGATGCAAGATGAAAAAAAAAAAAAAAAAAAAAATCAAGGATTGTGGATCAGCAAGATAAGATGTATTTTAACATGAAAACTCTTCTAGAAATGTTTCTTCTTAAATAGAAGTTAAAATGGTGCAAATCAGGCTTCTTTTAGAAATCCTTAAATCCCTTAAAAGAGGAAATTAAAAACCTGTGAACGCTGAGAAAACTTCTCTTACCTGTACTGGCATCTTTTACTACAATGTCAGAAATCTCAAAGAGTTTCAAAGGCAAGGGCATCTTTCGATTAGCAGCAATAGTTTTCAGTAGTCCTGGAAGGAGGCTTGTCCGTGCCACCTGCAGGACAAACATGGGTGCTGCAAGTGAAATACCTTCCAACATAGTGAGTGCTACATTTCCTAATTTCTTATTTTATTCATTTGCCCCCCCCCCAAAAAAAAAAAGTTTAAAAGTAGTCAGGTGCAAATATTGCAGTAATCTCTTATGCTTCAGCATCGTTTAGAATTATTAAACCCCCAAAAGTACATTTTCTGTACAGACTGTATACTGTGTGTGTTGTCTGAACACATACATGAGCTTAATAATAGCTTTTTGCAGGTGCCAGAGCTACAGCACAGAGTAGGATAACAAACAATACTCAAAGAATTGCAAAAAGGTTCCCTTAAAATATAATCCTACTTATGCAAAAGGTAAACACTAAATGACATTTTCTAAACATTAAATGCTATCTGAAATATTATGTTGACATATCCTGATATAAATCAATGATATAGGCAGAACCTAAGTTCAGAATGGCTGATGATATTGTATTTGAGCTCTCACTCTCTGTCTTAGCAAATATAAAATGATTTAGAAATGGATATTAAAATACTTGAAGAACAATATAGATTTCCCGAAAAAAGAGCAATAATGGTTAACAATTTTTAAAAAGCGTATTCTGTGCAGAGCTCAGAAAGATTACAGATTGCCAGGTCTAATAATTCCATTTATGCTAACTAGCATTTCTAAATGTGGGAGCTGATCAATCATCTGGGTGGAATTTTCTGTAATAAAACAGCTCAATCTTGCCACATGCTGTCATAATCTGTATGCTACCTCACTTCACTGAAAAGTTAATAGTATTTCACACTGAATAGGGTATTACACTGAAGGAATAACAGCAAATGAGTGCTAGCAAGTCTGGCATATAAATACCCAGATACTCTTTAGTTCATTAAAAAGCTGTTGTACATTTTATAAATTTTATTTTCTGCTAGTTCCTTTCTACCTTAAATAACAGGATCTGTGACACCATTACTCTCTCAAAATTGAACCTGAATTAAGTCATCTCACCTGAAATTCTGCAGTTTTGGGGTTTGCTATGCGTACTGCATTTGTTGCAGAGATATCCATGCCAAGTTTATCTGCAATATCTTCTTGAGAACACTTGAGACGAAGAGACAAAAAACCCACCAAGGTCAAGCAGTTAAAATAGACAGTGAGCCAATGATGAAACTTGATATCAAGAATGAACAATACAAGCATAGCAGTGGCTCTGAGGCCCTATAATATGCTCTCTCATCTGCAACACCCACTCATAATCTAAATTAAGCCTCAGCTTTAAGAATAAGTGGGCAAACTGGTTTATCTACAAATGTTAATAACTAAGTAAAATAACGTTTTTTTTTTTTTTTTTTTTTTTTTTTTTTTTATTTTTTTTTTTTTTTTTTTTTTTTTTTATCTTATGTCCACATTTGGTAGAATCTAAGCATTTTTTTTGTTCAGGCTTCTATCATAGATTTCTAGTGTTTTAAAAACAGAAGCTCAGATTTTGTCCCCTGACTTGCATTGGTTAAAATATTCTGAAAATAGTACTTATAAAAGAAATGGTACCTAAGCATTCTCACAAAGAAAACAATTCTGTATGAAAAACAGGTCATATGGCCAAGCCTTTCATTTTCATGGCAGTATAAGAGTCTCATAGTTCATTGTTGTTGTTTTCTTTTCTTTTTTTTTTCTTTTTTCCTTTTTTTTTTTTGAGCTGGAATTTGGAACCTATTTTCAAGGTGTATTTTTAAGCTGGTCAGTAAAGCAATACACATGCACTTTATCAAGCTCTGCCAATGTCTGTGCACATACAGCAGCAGATGCTACCGATAAGATCCACACTACAGCTTTCCAGAATTTATAGCTTCATTAATGTATTAAGAAACTAATAGCAGACTAGGCATGTAATTGAGGATTTACTAGTATACTGCAGTCTCCCAGAAGTGTTCTTTTTGCACTGGCAGCACTCTGAAACGGGTATTGATAGACCAAATGTGAGGAAAATGAGAGATGATACTATCTGGAAGAGTGGATTTTTGAATAGAACAGAAATCTTAAATAAATGCTGACCTCAGGAGAAGAAAATTGTGCTCAACAGTTTTCAGGCATGTAGCTAAACTATACTATGTTGTTATGATGGAATTAAACACATTTTGGCTAAATCAGAACTTCTCACAGAAAATAGTGTTATTCTGTAAGGGTGATAATTTGAGGCTCAACCCAAAGAATGGATTGTGTGTGCAAATGCATAAACAGTACTTGTTATGTCACACCGGGCTACATAATGTTGTAGCATAAACGATACTGGTCATAGGCAGAGGCCTCACTTCTACGTTTAAATAAAGTGACAGTGACTCAGTAGGATGTGGATGTTGTCATGCCATGGCAGAAATAAAAAGATATAATGTGATAATATGGTATGTTGTGTGACCTTACAAAATTCTAGTGTTGCAGTTCATAAAGGTCCTTCTGTTGTGATGATGTAATCATCATCATGATGTTTTAATTTCAGAAGATTGAGAAACTTAACAGAAGTTTTAATAGAATATGTATGTGATGGTGGCTACATGTATGCTAAAGTGGCCACAAAGTGCACTTCGAGGAAAAGGCTTTCATCAAACCTTGAAACAGAAAAATATAAGAATGTATAGTGTATGTTCAATAGCTGACTATGCAAATATCCACATACTGACAGCTACGGTACACTTTTGGCAGGGAGAAGAGGAATTTAACTTTTTTTTTAAATGGTAGATCAAGTTCTCTGATCCAGTTCTCAGCTATAGCAAAGGGATACGAACAAGTGGCTGTGACAAAGATGGCATTCACTACCAAACATTTCATTTCGTCAAAACATAATCCCGCTGCAAAATTTCTATATGAGAAATTATACTAGCTGTTGGACTGGCACATGTGGCTGCAGAGACCTAATTTTTGGTAAACCCTGTTCATGGTGTTGTAACAAATAATATGATTAATACCTGCAACCACTGTTATTAATGAGTAATATTTTTAAATTGTTCTTCCATATGGGAAAATACTCTCATGAAATTTACAGAGGAATCGTTGTTCCACTAGTGTGCATTATGTCCTTTTTACAAGAATTCTTAAGATTAACTCTTTTGCTGACTGAATAACTGCATATTAACTTTACATTTAGTGCAAGAAATCATGGGCAAGTAACAACATTCAGAAAAAGAGACAAATTGAAACAGCATCATCTCTAAACAGTAGTAATAATCATCAGGAATTAATAAATTTTGATGTCTGTTTTCCAGATTATCAAACTATGATGAACTTTACATCTGGTAATTTCATACTCTCAGTATTAAACTAAACTAAAAAACATACTACTTCAATTCTTTTCACCTTTAATTTGGTATGTAGTTCTAAGTATAAGAGTCAGTCAGTCAATTCCTCTGACCTACAACTCTCAAAATAGGATAATGTACTATCAAAGCACTAGCAAACAATCACCTGCCCAAACAGTATCAGCTAATACTGGTACATAAATACATGACTATCCTCTAGAGTTTTGGCCGCATCACAGTTCCATCATGCAACTAAGAAAAACATGAAATCAATATAATATACCAGGGCAAAAGTGAGAGCTTCAGTAAATCCAGCAGCTGCCAAGTCCAGTCTGAGAAGTTCTGTGAGCTTATTGAGAGGGAGCTAAAATGAAACAAAAAACAGTTTTAAACTTCCATCTAAAAACATTTTTCTATTTTTTCCTGAGGAGTTTCTGCCTGTTACATTACAGCAAAGTCACTAGGGAGGTACTATGCTTGTGTGCTTATAATTTTTGAAAGCGTCAGCCAGCTGCCTTTAGGCTTGCCTGAAGAAATGAATCTCCCAATTAGAGATTTAATATGGGCTCCCTATTTAAACCCTGGGTTTTTTGTTTTGTTTTGTTTTTTCCAAGTACCAGCAACCACTGATCCTGGACTTATTCAGATCAGTGGGGCATCTGTTTTGTATCCTATCCATGGTAAATACTTCTCAAGGCAAAGCATGTCAAAATATTTAATTCCTAGGTTCTGTTTTCCCCAAAGCCCTTCTGGCATGCACTAGTCATTTACTGACAACAGAGCGTTTATTTGAAGGGGCAATCTTACTTGATTAGCTATGGTGTACGTTTTTGGAATAGTCATCTGAATGTTGTTATAACCATAAGCTATTGCTGCATCTTCTACGATGTCACATGCATGGATAATGTCTGGTCTGGTAGGAGGGATTTCAACCTCTATAGTGTTCCCGTTCCCTATGATGTGTGACTTCAAACACATCCTAGTCAGCAGCTTTGCAAGGTTTGATGGAGTTTCACTGAAACAAAACAAAAGAATAGTAATTTATAGATCTCACACTGTACTGTTTTTTTTTTTTTTTTTTTAAGTAATCAGTGTTTCTGCTACATTGCCTTGTATTCTGAAGGATTTCCAAGTGCTTTATGGAGTGCATATAGACTTCAGATTCCATCAGAACCAACCCTCAGATGAATCATGGCAGTCATTTTTTCCTTCACCTTGCAAGAATTGTGGAAGGCTATAAAGGATCATTCACCTTTTTTGAAAATAGAAGTCTTAAAAAGTTGATCCCATTACCCAACTTAACCTCTGAATTTTTGATAAATAAAATCACAAAGTGTAAGTATCTTTAAAACAACACAATAATCAATGTTTTCAGTTAGTTTTATCCTGATTGTTGCCTATCAGTAGAAACTATGTTTCATTTGCAAGAACACACCTGATTCCTAGTTTCTTGTTAATGAACTCAGGTTTCACCTTCTCTCTTCGGTAAGCCAATTCCTAAAAAGAAAAGCAAAGCTTTACAGAATACACAACACTTGCCATTTCTGCCCAAGAGAAATTAATTTTGACATTTTGCTAATTTAGCATCTTTTAATTATGATACCCAAATGACATCCACAGAAGACAAGTGTGGTACATTAAGCTAAACCTAGTATTTTAAAATAACAGGATTATTGAAAATAATGTTGTAGTATGTGATGTGAAAGCTGTTCTCAGTTAAGCTAGAGGTCTGAATACAGCAAGAAATCCCTGTTATTGAAATTTCTGATAAAATATACACAAGTAACTGAGTTTCTGAAAGTTTCTAGTCACCAGTTCATCCTAGGACAAAGCCCTAAAGTGGTGAATGGTCATGCATGAGACCTCATGGTCTAGTACAGATCAAATGACTTTTAGAAGGAGGAAGAAAGAAAACTTTCCTTTCTCCCTCCATATTCACACACAAATCCTCTACCAATATTTTCCTTAGAAGCTTGTAACATTTTTTAAAAAAATATTTTATATGTAAGTACTTAAATAAGGTGTTTCCAAATTTCTAGATAACATAGATGCTTGAAAACATTGGTGTCTAAAGCTTTGGGGATTATTTTGGTCTGTTTTATCTAGGTAAACTACATTGGTTATTATAGGGATTTCTGTTTTGTTGCATGTCTCTTCAGGATTCTACATCTTTTCTTGCATGATTAGAGAAGTGGAAGCTAATAAGGACTTTTTTCTTTTTAGGATTAATTTGGGCACTGGGCACATTACTAAAAGAAAAAGCTGAACCACCAATAGAGAAACTCTCAGTAAAAGTAAGTCACTTTCCCTGTAATCAGGTTGTATTTGCTTGATATACCTGATTTTATGAATCCAGCCAGATCTCCATTTGTCTTCAGTCATTTATAAGAAATAGAAGGGATTGCTTTCTTTATACTTATTAGGAGAACAAAAAAGTAAGACCCTGTTACCGCAAAGAGGTCTGCCTGGAACCTCGAATGCAGGCAAATTTGCACTTGAAGTCCACATCATGTCTGAACACATCTTTATATAGTGGGAGTCTATAAATTGAAAGACTGAAAAATCCATCACGAAAAGGCTATTTTAACAAGGCATTATAACTTCCAGATCTGATAAGTAAGTTATGCTGAGGCTGATCTCAGCTGTCTGCTAGTTTAAGCCTGAAGGACTCCCTGCATTCATTTCTCCTGATTTAGAACAGGTAGGTTTTAAAGGCTTTAGATTATGACACTTGATTACAATCTTTACTTATTCCTGAAGAAGTTCATAGTAGCAGCTACCACTTAAAATTTCGAATCCTAAATATCTTTTTAGAGTATCAGACTATGTCAGTAAGACTGTATTTTTAGCTGTATCATAAATGGTTAACAGTTAAGATATTAGTGGAGCTGCATGATGGGTTTCCTAGATAAGGGGAGAATGGGGCACTGTGTTTTCTTTTATGGGTCTAGGAAAGACCCTGACTCACTAATACCTAAACATTCCCAAACTAAGGTTTTCTACTGTACTCAGAATCTATTTAAACTACTTGTATAGTAAGAAGAAGTAGACAACGTCACCCTAATCAAACTTTGTGTAAACAAAAATCTTTTTCCAAGGACAGTGAGATATCCTCTCACTATACTTACTGGATAGGTGTGCGTCTTCCCATTAGGATAAATTACTTCTGCTGCTTCAACACTGTGAGAGTAGGAAAAAAGAACTGAAAATGTTTTTAAAACATGGACAAATATATTGTTTCTGACTGGAGATTTAAACTCACCTGAATGGCTTCTCACAATATTCACTAAACATTGTGACTAGAATATCAAGGACAATTTTTGCCTACAAAAAATAAAAATAATAATCACAATGAAATCTGTCAGCTGTTTGTGTTGAATTAGACAAAATATCATAACCGAGAAAATGAAAAAAAAAGTGTTGTCTGACTCTGTTCATTCTATTCTATTTAATAGTTTAACAGCAACCACGTCCTGGTAGTCTAGAACACAGTTTGAATTTTAAGAAGTGTTTTGCTTCTGCTACAAAGGTATATGCAAAACTTGAAAACTTGAAATCTCTGTTTTTCAAGGTTCGGCAACATTTGCACATTTTTGCTAAACTCTGTTCCCAAGATATGCAGGGGTCTTTATTACCCACTGGAATTGAACTTTCCCAACCTTTTGCCTCATTAGTCATTTCACTGAAGTTCAAATGAGAATGTACAGAATAAAGGACTGTGCATTGTTTAAGAATATATTATCAATTTAACTTCTTTTGCAAAATCTTTTGGTTATTTTTAAGGGGTTAGGATAACAAAAGGATCAGGAGATTCAGATCAATGTCTACAAGGCATCAAAAACAGCTTTTGTAGCTTGAGGATAATTTCCTTCACTTAAAAAAAAAAACAAAAAAAAAAACCCCAAAAAACCTACCATTTTCATTTTTACTATTAAAGCAAGCAGTGACAAAAAGCTGAGTCATTAGTTTGCTTAGAAGCCACTTCCCAACATGCAAACTTATTTATCAGTCATTAACATATCATTGTGTAATTGGGTAAGTTAAAGGGGTTTTTGCTCTCAAATGTCAAGATACACACTTCAGGGAAATTATCAATGAATGCACAACATATTCAAAAGAACAAGTAACTGTAACTGCTAGGCTTTCATGCTTTGGCTTCAAGTTACAGAATGTGCATATTAAAGACTTCTGTTTGATTCTTATTTGCAGAGCATCCCTGCTTAAAAAAGATAACCAAGTGGAAAAAGTGTCTTTTCCCCTCCCTCAACTTAAATTTAAGTGAGAGACAAAATGATTCTTTACAAAGAGTGTTCTGGCAAAACAGTCCAGTAAATGTTACCCTTTTTGAAGCCTTTCAGATTTAGAAAACTGTCTAACAACAAGAAAAGCTCCTAGTTTATTTACATTACTTTCTTGTAGAAACTGAACACTTAATGTCACGTCTTCTATAGAGCAAGCCTAGAACTGTGCTGAGGGAATTTCAAATAGTCCCACAACTTATCCTGCCTTTCAAAAAATGAAGTCTGCTCTTTAACGTAACTGCCTGTCTATTGTAGCTCTTTGTACTCAAGTCATATTTCCCAAAGAGAAAACAACGATATTACAGCATATCAAAAGCAGGAAAGTTTAATTTACCTTCGTAATATCTGTGCCTGTGCATTCAATAAAGACATTTCTGGTGTTTAGGCTTATTTTTGTATGTTCTCCTAAAACATGTAAAGACAGCAACATGTAAAGAAATGTTATTACTTTTATTTAAATGACACTGATATTGACTCCATTTATGATTCAGCAAGACCACTGTCTTCTTAAAAGCCACTACTTCTACTGCATTGACATTCACAATTCCTGTCAGATTAGCAGTTCTATTTTTAAATTTGTAAATCAAAAAGAGTAAAAAGATCTGAAATGGTGGTGCATTTTGTTTGGATAAGGCAGACCAGACTGAGTGATGGTTAAACCTACACATTTAAAGATATGCAAATTACATGCATTATCAGTATCTGATTGAGAAAAGCAAACTAGCAAAGCAACAGCCATCTGCTGGTTACAAAGTGGTTCTGCAGTTGCGCTTCCAGAGGATTTCATCTTTCCTGGCTTTAATTAAAGTAACACATCTGCATTTGATAGGGAAGCATAGGAAAGCAGCCTTGGCCAGGAATGAACGAAATTGATTTAAAAAAAGTGATTTAGACTGATGAATATCCAAAGCTACTTTAATGAAGAATCAAGATACCTTGACACTATCTCCTGAGAAACTGTAAGTTTGTCTGCACTACTGATTTTGTACTTAGAAAGGGCTCTTTTTAGGTATGAATTTTCTTTGTGTCTGTATCTGAGTCAACAGATATGCACTCTGGCATACCAGTGATGCACTCAGAACTGTTTCTGTGCTAGAGTAAGCAAGGTATGCACAGAGGGACATTATCGAAAGCAGCCCACTTGCAAATTGGATGCAAAGTCCCCTGGTAGTTGGTTCCCTCTACAAGTGGAGTTCTGTTAGTGACGGCAGGCAATCTAGAGTAGTTGTACAGAAATCTGCTTCGCATTGCCTTTTAGTTATAGATGTGCCTTGCATACTTTGAATGAACTGCATTGCCAGTGATCATGCAGTGTGGACATACGGTCCTAGAATCACACAGCATTTTGCCGAACAAAACCTCAGTCCTCCTCTTCTCCCATTGTGCTACTCAGTAATTGCCATGGGAGGCAATGGGAACCACACACTTAGATGCACATGGGCATTCCTGCTTCCATTGTTTGACCTTGAACAAGTCACTTAGCTTTTCGGTTTCAGTTTCCTATCTGAGAAACTAGGTTACAACTACAGTGAGAGAAAAATTGGGTGCACTGAGGATCTGAACAGTGAGGGATCTTGTTTTCCCTTCCTGAGGATGCTATACCTCTCTGCAGCTGGAATGTACTCAGCTCTTCTGGACTCACTCAAAGCAGATATAACCTGACAGTGCTTATAGACAATCCAAAATACCACTTCAGATGCTTATATTTCATCATCTGTTAAAAAAGTAAATTTAACTCAGAAGCTTCTTCAAATACTAGTCTTTAAAATAGATACAGGAATAGGAAATTTAGTCCAGCCTTTTTAATTGATGAAATCTAAACAATACAGAATATTTATACATAGAAAAATTTGAAGATGGAATGAGCCTAACCAAGAAGGATCAGACACAGTGGCTGATAGCACCTTCAAATTCTGAACGGTTGTTTTTTTATCAATCCCTATCAAGGGTATGAGCTGCCTCGTAAGAAGAATTGGGTTTGCTATTTAAGATTTGGATAAGGACGACTAGGAGAAATATATCTAAAGAGATCATTGCTGCAGATTTTATCAGTCACCATATGGAAAAAGTTACTGATTCTTGACCTAAGTAAAAAGATATACTGAAGTATTTTGTTAAAGGAGTTCTTGCTATGTCATTAACTGGTCTCAGTAATTAGGGTTCTCAAAAATCACCCATAAAGACCTTTTGCATTCAGAGGAAATGCATGTTTAGAAGCAGTGCCAATAAAAAAAATGTACAGCAGATTATTCTTTTTAACTCACAAAAAACTTCAGGACTCACTCCTTGTGTAATTGCAAAAGATTTCACAGTAACTGATTCACACTGCTAATAAATCGACTGGGCTTAGAATCCAATCCCAGCCCAGTATTGTGACCATCTAAAATAAAGTACAAAGCAGAATGTTACAGTTACCAGCTTACAAAATCAATTCTTACACCCTTCTTTTAGCTAACTGACTGCTGAACAATTTGTCCACTTTTCCTCTTTTATGCAAACAAAAAAAAAAGCCTTTCTAACAAAGGGTCCTATCGCCAGGAACCCTTCTTGAGCTTATACCATGATGACATAGAAGGATAAAAGAAACTAAATGCAGAGGTTTGCAGTGGGACTTTTACACTCTCTTGACTGAGAAAAGAACATTAGCAGCCTTGGGGAGCAAAAAATTTGGCTGTGTTTAAACTGAAGGAAGGAAAGAAGACTGTATGAAATTATTATTGTTAAAGTAAAATATAAGAAATGTAAGAAACTATTATTATCAAAGTGAAATAATTTTAAGAATAAAAAGAATAATCCATGTTACTTATCAATGTTTCTCTTAGACACGCTGACTCAAACACACTAAATAACAGCAACTATATAGGCTAGTTATAAGTAATCTTACCATTGATGATTGGTGGCATGGACAGAACAACACCATTGCTGTCATAAATGATGGGATAAAGTGGCTTATTTTCAATTAAGTGCAAATAGTGTCGAAGATGGCTGTCAGTCTGGAGAAACAAAGCACAAATGTCCTATTAGTTCATGTATGACTCTCCCTCTGCTAAGATACAGAATTTTACCAGAGGACGTGATGTGTGAAGTGATTAGTGAAGCTAAGAGCTTCACTAGCACAAGCTATTTGCTCTCAGAAGCAAAACTTTAAAATGAGAGAACTGGATTCTGGGTTTTCTTCAGAAATGTTCAAAAATATTTCTTTAAGGACTACAATATTCATAATTATCAATTATGAATTGCTGAAACATTTGTGCTTAAATTTGATGGAAAATTTGCATCTGTTGGAATGATATGGATATCCACTGTACCAAAAAAGAAAAAACAAATGTTTACTTCTAATCTCTCTGATACCCTTCATTTCCTAGCACTCTCACTTGTCTACTTTATCAATTTAGTCAGAGATCTTTGAGGATCTGTCTTATCTTTATGACCAGCGTGTGTGTTCCAAGAGAGCTACATAGTGTAATGATGGTGATAATAGCATCATTTCAAATGCAGATATTTAAAGAGGTCCACGATGTTTTTTTTTTCCTAACATTTACCTGGTTTTATTGGGATGCCAGGCCAAGAATGCTGCCTAACTTAACTTGAGCCTTGTACACAGCTACACTTGCTTAATATGTACTTGGGTACATAACTGAACATCTGCAAGTAAATTGACCAAATTAGAAACAACATAAAAAAATCTGATATCATTTACTTAATTTTTCAGCTTTGTACACTGAATTTCTTTGCAGTGTAGATAATTTTATAACCCTTGCACAGTCTTACAAAGAGTATTATGAAAAGCAAACTTTGCATTGAAAAATTAGTGGGTTAAAAACAAAACTACTATTCTATTCTACTATTCATATTTATGTTTAGCCACAAAACACTACAGTACATCTTTCATGGACAACAGAATTTAAATATTACCATGGATTTCTCATGAATAATCAAAATGTGAAATGTTCATTGGCTGAAGCTAGAGAAGGTAACCATGTTTTGTCACTAACATCATCTCTTAATATCAGGGATACACAAGAGCTTAATCCTTGGAAATGCAGCCTCCTGCATTCAGTGCAACAAGTTTGAAAAATCACACTTACCCTATACAGATCCATAAGTTGTGAAGCTGTGTACTCCTGAGATTGATTCAAGGGTTTGAATTTAATTTCAGAAGGCGCTTTAGCTGTAAAAGTAAATGGACCAGTGATGGTGTCCAAGTCATGGGTACCTATTGCTACTAATGCTCTTTTCCTACAAAGAAAGAAGGCAAAATAGTAATTAGCAATAGTACTAGTAGGATTTGGAGTTCCTTTGAGATGATATCTCATGATCAGGAGGATCTAAAGCTCAGTTGGTTAGAGTGTGGTGCTAATAAAGCCAAGGTCCCAGGTTCGATCCCTGTATGGGCCAGTCGTTCGAGGGTTGGACGAGATGATCTCCAGAGGTCCCTTTCAACCTTACCGATTCTATGATCTTCTCTATGCTGTGTATTTTTTATATATTCATAGAACTTACTGAAAAAGTATAACATCAGCTTGGATAAGCTTAGAATTATTTCTATTCTGCATACTAGTGATGAGATATAAATATGAACAACAGATGTAACAGTCAAAGTGAAATCTAACAGGACTGTGGCAAAAGGCTTCTTTCTTAACCGTTGTAGGAGTCATAACAGCTATGTATATTGAAATATATTGAGAGGAGGCAGAAACAGGCGTGGCAAGTGAGAAGGGTCAAGAGCGGTGCTGTAAAGGATTCCCCTAGGCATGAATAAATACAGTAACACTTTATAATAAGGAAGAGAAATCTTAACATAGTTTAACCACAGTCATCAAACTACATACACAGATACTATATACTACTTCAACTTTAGGAACAAACCTGCAAATATTTTGGTGTAGTTTTTCTTGGAGGTCAATGAAACTATCGTAACGTTCTTTGGTAAAGGTTATGTTACGAAGGACTGCAGCAACAGCATGAGGACGGACTTGGGCAGTCTGCAATTCAAAACACATTACACATTTCAAGTGCACAGAATATATGAAACTAAAACTGAAGAATAAGCTTCTGTTCTGTAAAGCAGTAACAGAAAGGAAAATTCACAGAAATTTACTCCAGGTCTGGTAAAGGCAAGGACGTTTTCAGCATACTGTACTGGCTCAGAAGGCCAACACAATACGAGTGTCTGAAACTTTGATTTGACCTGCTACTAGGTATACCCAAAAAAATTCGTATAATGCCCCTCCCCTTCCATAAAAATAAATCACACTGACTAGAAAATATTAGATTGCTTTAGCTGTTATTCTACAAAGCAGATTTCTAGTCTCACTGCTCTTACAAAATTGGTACTGATAGTTCATACTTGGTCGTTGAGAACCTTTCAATAAATTTTCGAAGGTGCAGTAAACACTTTTACCTCTTCAGTGATAATCAGCTTCTGACCTTCACCCTTAGCTGGCATTATCTTTTGGTACGTAGGGAGATTTATCCTGGAATAAAAATGGAAATAAGTCTATCACTGAAAGTTTCCAAGATGCAGGAAACTTTAGAAGCGTGTCAACAACTGTATGTAGAAAATTTTCTTAATAACATTTCTTGTCTTCAATTGTGTTTACACTAACTGTTTAAAAACTTAGGTTCTCTACAGTATGTTATTAAGCACAGTACACAATGACTAGATGGTAAATAAATAATTGAAATAGAAGAGAGGCACTTAGGAAGTCACAGCAGATACTTGTATTGGTGTTTACTAGAGCATAAGGAACCTCCCCTGCAGAAGTTCTTTACAGAGGATGTGTCAAATGGAATAGCAGTTGAAAAAGAATGTAAAATAGATTTAAAGAAAATTCTAATCCAGTCTTTTAATATTATATAATAGAGCCTCTTCAGAGAAATGATCATGACGCATATAGACATTTGACAGATACAGCTGATCTGTACATCAGAAAATCCTCAAAAGCCAAGCAACAAGCTCATTTATTGATCAAAAATGGACTCATATTTAAGCAAATGACAAAATACAGAAAAATCTCACAACTCTACTTTACCTTTCTTTAAAGACCTGCAATCCTCGGACCAGTCCTTCAAGGCAAAGAAGATCATAACGGTTGGCAGGAACATCAATTTTATAGAGAATAGTATCTGATGCCCCCTCTGCCTTTCCATCACCTCGTTCTTTACTTATAATGTCTTTCTCAGATGTCTGAAATTAAGCAGAAACTGGGTTTTTAACTTGAAATATCTTAACATTGGCAGCAGAATTACAGTCACAAAATAAAATAGAAAAAAAGTACCAATTAACAAAATAGTTTAAAGGCATAGCTCACACAAATGTTACTTACAATTTCATCAAGCTCCAAACCAAACTCAAAGCAAAGTTCATCAAATTCTTCATCAGCTGTGACAAAAAAAGAAAGTGCATTTTAGTTAATAAGCAAACCTCAGACTTTTAATACACAACTTTATGCTTATTTTGAATGTTCTCAAATGAGAGAGTAAATGCTCTTTTGGAAAAAATAAGTCATTTCAAGAATTTTGCTGATTTTTGCATTTCAGTAGCAGTTCCTTTAAGATACACTCTATTTATTGACACATCGTTGTTACAATTACAGCAAAGGCTTCTGAATATCAGAGTCTAGCTTCATTACCAGCTCTTCAGTCTGGTTTGTCAAAGGAACTCCAGCTGAACAGCTAATGAAAACATGAATGAGCAATCTGAAAGTACCTTACTTACCAATCAGCTTATCCTACCGAGGCGGAATGAACCACTTTATGACACATAAGTAACACAACCCTGACCTGAAAGTCAGTATTTTCAAATAGGCACCTATTTTTCAAAATAAGCACCTATATGTCTTAAGAACCTACGATACTCCAAGTAATAGATAAAATGCTGCATGTTGCTAAAACGTTCTTTCAGTTAGAAAACTAATTTCTAAGTCACATTACCAAACGGGCTGGGATGAATGACAGAATGAAAATACGACCTAAACTGTTTGCTTTGCTTGTTCGAATCTCTTCTTTTTCCTTTTTCATTTGGGCTAACTCTTAAAGCAGAGCTAGAACTTCAAGTAGAAACTGCAGTTTGGGAAATACATGGTTCTTATTTTATTAGTGATTTGAAATCCAACAGCATCTAGCCAGGGGACGGGCTAGATAATCCAAGGCAAACATATGCATTTGCCCAGTATATGCCGTGGGCTTCCGAAGAACTGACAGCAAGTGAATCCCGCGTCGCACGTGTCAGTAGGTCTGGACTAGACGCCGCGCGGCTCCTCAAGCGATGGGTCCGCCCCCGCCACGCCTGCTGGCCTCAGGGGTAAGCGGCCGGCACAGCACTGTAGGCAGCGGGGGGGCGGCCTGCGGCAGCCCCCATCACCCGAGCCAGCGTACGCGGGCCGCGCACGGGGGTGGCGAGGCCGGCGGCAGCGGCAGGCGCTCCCGGCCGGCCGCCATGCGGCAGCAGCGCCTCCCAAGAGGCTGGCGGGCGGCGCGGGGAGCGGCGCGGCGCCC
>NW_028185483.1:3186411-3187723 GCF_003343005.1 Rhea americana
TGCCCGCCGCGCTGCCTGAGGGCGCCTGCCCCTCCTGCGGCCCCCGTCGCCGCTTCGCTGTCTTCCAGGCCTGACGGCGCGGAGCAGAACGGTTACGCGCTGGTGGAGCGGTACGACGGGGTGCCTGAGCGGGCGGGGGGAGGGAGGAATTGCGCTGTGTGCGCGGGCAGAGCTCCGGGCAGCTAAACCCGGGTTACATCAGCGGCTGGTCCAAGGGCCCCCAGCCGGCTCGTGACGTGCGGCCGCAGCTAGCCGGGGGAGCGCCCGGTCGCGGCGCTGAGCGGCTGTGCGGCGGCTGTGCGCTCAGGGGCGCGAGCGCCCGAGGCGGCGGGCGGCGTGAGGGCGCGGTGCGCCAGCTCGGCGCCGAGCTCGGTGCAGGGAGTAGGGAGGAGCTCGGCTTCACCCAGGCGGTGTCAGGGGTACCGGGAAAGCTCCGCTGTCTGTTACGTGGGACTGCCCGTGCGAGTAGAGCAGTGCCGATCGCCGCTTGGAGGGGCGGCCCGTGTGGACGCAGATAGCCCTGCGCCCGTCTGTGGCCACGCAGAAATAAGTCTCACTTTGGACCGGCCCCTTCCAGCTAGCAAGGGGCATCCCGTTGTGCTGGTGAGTGAAATGGCTACAGCCAGCACAACAGTAGCCTCAAAAGTTTCTTCTTACTGTATTCTTTTGCAGTAACTTCTATCGATATCGCAGTTTACATGTCAGAGGTGAGTGGGGGCTGAGTCGGTTGATGTAATTAGAAATGAAAGAGTTAAAACTGTAATGCTTGGAACCACTTTTAAGTTTATGGTCAGCTTCTGGGTAATCTCTTTAACAGCAGCTTCAGTGCCAGCTGTAGAGTGTATGCTTGAAATGCAATTCAGAGCTCTGAAAATAAGAAATGGTCTCAGGTGCCCCGAGAAGAAGAGGGGAAAACTACCTTCTGGTGTAGCTATAGAGATCCCATATAAGAAAAATCTGCTCCAGAGAACGTGACTCTTCAGACTTGAGGTTTGCAACTTTGGAATAATAAAGCCACTTGCGTTTGAACTGTTACTGTCTGTTGCAATTGATTTAAAGTGAGGACAGGCATGTTTCACAATCTGCAGACAAGGCTGGGGCTTGCTCGAGGTCTGTTTGTCGCCCCTGTGTGTGAAATGCGAGTGGCGGCTGCGTGTTTCTGTAACAGTCGCTGCCGCGGGAGTTCGCCGGACATGTCCTATCCGGCTCTGCTGACCAGGGCTCTTGCCGCAGCGAGGCGGCGGGGGCTTGCGAGGGGAACCCGCGCTGGAGGCAAGGGCCGCCGCGGCGCTGGCTGCGGGCTGGGCTGCCG
>NW_028185483.1:3187969-3235165 GCF_003343005.1 Rhea americana
GGCGGTGCGCGCTGCTCTGCCGCCTCCCGCCGCGCTCAGCATGAAGGTCCAGTTCGCCCCCATCAACGTCCCCCTCCGGAGGAGGATCCAGACCGTGGCGGTGCTTCAGTGGATCTTCTCCTTCCTGCTGCTCGGTAACCGCCTCGCCTCGCCCCGCGCCGCCCCGCGCCGCGGACTCTCCGTGCCGCCCGCGCCCGGCGGCCCGGCTGGGTCCCCGCTGGGTTTCTGGCAGCTAACGCCAACGCTTTAACGAACCTCGGCGCGGAGACTGGTACAGGACTAACGCTGCTTTCGCTACTGGCCTCGTAAAATAACGTCGTATGCTGTAATTCAGTAAAATCCCTATCTAGTCAGGTGATACGGGTTAAGCGACTAATGCTGATAATAAACTGGGTCAAATCCAGCAGCTTCAGTAAATTTATGAAAAATGACCTTGCTTGCTCTAAGAAAGTGATCTTAGCAATGTTACTAAGTAATCCTACTCCACTGCTTTTTTAACCTATTTTTTATATATATACATAAAATGAATTTTCCTAATATCTTTATTAATAGACTCCTATCACTAAACCTTTAATCACAGCAGCAAATCTTATTCTCATGGGTAGTTATCTTGAATTTGATGAAATGAGTCGCTTGATTAGGTGAGTTGGGCCTTAATCCTTTGGGACCAGGTCCATGGATTGTGTAAATTGGCAAGAAATTATTGAATATTCTCTTACAGAGCACGCTGCTCTGATGTATAGAGTAACTACTTTGTGTGTTATTGTACGTGCTGATAATATCTTATGCTTGTGCATGCTTTGGGATTTACAAGAAGAAGAAAGTGCGTGTATCTTCCTTGCATATTCTTGCAAATCTGTTACGCTGAGGTGTTGGTCTGATGTGTTTCAGACAACTGTTTTTGGGTGGTGAGAGCATAAGCTTGAGAGAAGCGTGGAAGGTATGAAGCTCTGCCACAAATGTGTTCTTAGCGTTTGACCATTTTATGTTGCCTCTGAATTGCATGCAGCTGGAATATAAACAGTTCATGTTTGTGACCACACTGCAAATAACCTGTGTTTTTATTCCTTAGTATTGAATTAAATCTTGGCATATTCCATCACTCTAGTCTAGTAATAATGCAGTGGATATTCAGTGGCAGTGGAAAGAAACAATTTTTATCCTAGCCTAATTGGTAACGATACTGCTACCTCCGCAAGAAGTACAGAAAATCATATCATCTGCTTACTAGAAACAAATGGATTTCAGAAAATTCACTATTGCTACAACTCCACAGAAAAAGTAGGCAGCTGTCTTCTGCAGCTGGCGTAGCTTGTGAATAAATGCCAAGAAAAGTCAGCAAGGAAGTTTCCTTGTTTCCTTATGGCTGGTTAAATCAAATAGAGTAAATACATGTGACTGAAGGCGGGGGGAAGTGTTTGCAAGAGTGTTCTATTTTTTATATGAATTGATACTAATAATAATCTGTTCATGCTTTTCATAGGGATGCTTAGCTTTAGCGCTATTAAAGGTGACCTTTTCATTTTGTATGTGTGCCTCTTTGATCACAGATGTAGGAATTGTCATGTCAAAATATTTCACTTAGTTCCAGGAAAACTCACTGTTTGAATCCTAAATATCTTTAAGAACTGAAGATTGGGTTAATTCCTAATATTCTGGATTGCTAGTCTGTCTGGATGTCTCTTAGCATTTGTCTGCTAGTTACCAGTTATGGAAAGATTATTTGCTTGTAAGCTCTTGGATTCAAAAGTAATGCTTTCAAATCACGTGAGGAATGCTCATGTACAGCTGAAATATTGTGTGAATTCAGCACAGGAAAGATTGCGTGGTTGTTTGTTTTTTTAATTAATTCAATTAATTAATTAATTAAATTTTTAATTAATTCATTCATTAATTCAGTAATTTTAATTAATTCATCTTTATATGGCTGAAACTAGATTATACCAAACAAGCTCTTCTGTAGCTTCAGTCTGTTCTATGTAAAAATATCTGCTCGTGAAAAAAATGAACAGATAATATCATATGATTACTAACTGTTTTGCATTACAGATCTCATTAGTTATTCCAGTTAAACAGTGAATAAATAGGGTACTGATTTAGTTCCTAAAATCATTCATGTATGTACGTGGTGAGGTGCCATAACTTAATGAAATAGACAGGCAGATAAGTAAAATAACTCTTAAAAATTAGTGCCAGAAAAAAGGAAAGCTGAATCAGGTAACGATGTCCTTTAAATCTGAGAAGTGGCATGTGAAAACAGGATTAGACATACAGAGTGAGTCACAAGAGTAACGTGGATCAATTATAACTTTAAATCCATAATATTACTTTGTTTTAAATCTCAAAAAACTAGCATTAATTGTATGTTCCTGGCTATGAATCCTGAGAAGTAGCTGAAGTAAATGCAAAAAGCTCTTTGTGTTGGTCTTTCACGTTCCTCTCCAGGGCTGTCCTGCTGCATAATTTCCTGAGATCAAGGAACTGATGATTGAAAAGGCCCTTCTGCTTGTGTGCCTGAAAACTACACGCAGTTTGGCTTGAAATACACATATGCAATACTTACTGTCAAATTGCAGTTGCTTATCACCATTTGTAGAAAGAGCTAATCGGTCAACTAAAACTAAACAGATAGCTGTGATAGCGTGGTACAAACAAGTGAGCTCTGCTTCTTTGCACTGCTTATTAGCTTGGGCTACATCTGCACTTTGTACAAGCACATTGCTTCTGCTTCAGAAGGCAGGCAGAACAAACATGCATCACCCCCTGAAAAGCCGTGTGGATGTACACAGAATTTCATTAAATACAAAAAGGACCTCTTTAAAATTCTGAATGTAAGTTCCTGTGCTTTCTTGGTCTCTGCTTTAAAAAGCTGCCAAAGTTTGCTCTCAAGCAGAAAAAACAAGCTTTTATTGTAGCAGTGGTTCTTCTGCTGTTATTTATCCATAAGATCAGGGAGGTGACAGTAGAAGTAAAAATTAATTCTGTAATGCTGTGATCTATTTATAGGAGTTTGTGGATTAGATAAAAGAAATGTCCATCTCAGTCTCGCGTTCTGCACGATCTGAAACTGCCCTATGTTTTAGTCTCTTATGCACCCTGAAGTGCAACAAGTTAAAATAGTTAGGTAAACTTTTATTGGGGGGGGGGAAGTGTTTTAAATGGACTTCTTTCTTTTAAAAGAAAAGCGATATTAGCCTGGAGTCTAGAAAATTAAGGCTATTAAAACTGAAAAACAACAAGAGCTTAAAACTATGTGGTTTCTTGCAATGTTAAACAGAAATCCAAAAAAGCTTCAGACTGAAGAATAATTTCAAGTCATTAGTGTTTCACTACTGAAATGATACTTGAAGTTTTGCAATTTTAGATTACCTACTTAAAAAAAATAGCTGAAAGACAAATTTGATAAATGTAGATTTATGCCTGTAATTACTGTTGTTAGAGGTTTATTGGCTTAGTCAAGCTGCTGACAGTGCCAGGGCAGACCTGGCCGGTGTGAAGCTGGTGCACAGGCTGCATCGTGCCTGCCTCTGAAGCTGTGTGGCAGTATTTGCTTGTGCTCTGGGGCTGTGCTGGTGTCCAGGCAAACAGCAGGCAAAAAGTCACCTGGAGAGATTAAATCCAAAAACCTTCAAGTACTGCCAGTCTGGCTGTGGGCTATAGCAAAGAGATTATATCACTCTGTTTTTGTACTTTAGTTTTTACAGTAAATATACCCAGAAGAAGTTGTGACTATCTATGTGAACGCAACTAGTGTCACTGCTGTTCAGCTTGAAGTCATCGTTTTTAGGCTTGGAAATCTCTTTTTAAGAATCTTGGTCGAACGCCCTTTTGCAAGAGTTAACAGCATGTCTGATACCCTTCTGTTAGGAACCCGTTTTGCACGTGTTTTGGTCCTCACACAATAACTGAACAGTGATTTACGCTTGCTGTGTAACTCAGCTGCGCTGGGCGCTGCAGGACTGCACGTGTGAACGACGTTCAGATGTAGCACTCGGGGATCAATGTCTAGGCAGAAGGTAAATCAAATGGTTCATGTTGAACCAAAGCACTTTAACCAAAGAAAAATGAATTGCTTTGTAGGTGTGCAGTTTTTTTTTGTTGTTTGTTTTTTTTTTTATTTGTTCTTAAATTAAATTCAAGGAGGCCACCGTGGAAATACTAGAGATGTTTTTTTAAAAAATTGGAAATTGGAAATGGGAAATGTATAAAGTTTTTGGGGGACATTCTATGACTTGGAGATTGCAAGGAGTTGGGCAAAATTTGCATGCAGACTTGTTCTATATTTTTTTTTTTTTTTTTTTTTGTTTTGTTTTTCTTTCTCTCTAATCTGCTCTCTGGAAGAAATGACAGTGCATTGCACAAAGTGAAGCTAACAGGCAAGCTGGCAGCTTCTATGGATTTGATGTAAAAAGAAACACTGGAATTCAGCATGCACAGAATTAAATGCAGAATAAGGTAACTTAAGGGGTTTCTTGGTCCGAGCAATGAGAGATGGAAGTGAGAGGGGGAACTTGAACCCTCTGACAAGAATCCCAGGACTCAATTTCCAGATAAGGCAGTGATAGAGGGCAACGGTGTCTCTTTGGTACCTCGTTTATGCCATACTTGCAGGTCAAGCAGTGCTGGGGCCAGTCCCCTCCTTTTTGGGGACCTGGGAGGTGATTGCAGTGCATGTGCACAGGGAGTTCATTTTTAGTGTGCATTCACAGTGCATCCAAGGAATTTAGCTATAGGTTCATGAGATTCTGTATTGACTTGTAAAATAATAATACAAAAATCAATATGTAATAACCATATGCTAATATGCACAAGGCTACAAAGTGACATGCTAAAGACATTGGTGTATATTAAAGTACATCCTGTTCTCTAGCAATTAAACTTCTGTGCATGTGTCACGTAGGATGAAACACTGCTAATTAGATTTGGTTGGAGACAGTTTTGAGTTGTGGCTGTGACTTCCATAAAAAAATACAAACGATGAAACACTTGCCAAGGAATGGGATATTGCTGCTGTAAAAGTAAGTTGCTTAAGTGAAGAGAAAGCAGATGTGCAGCATAATGTGTTAAAACAACACCCCCCCAAAGAAAAAAAAAACTTGTGACAATATTTAGTTATCTGGTGCTGATTTAATTCTTCAGCTGTAGCTGACTGCAGCTGCCATCTCACTCCTCTTCGAGGCCTTCCTTAAAAAACTGGCTTTTGTTGACTAAGAAAACTCAGCTAAACTGCTCTGACCTCTTCCTGCCAAGCTGGCTGATATTGCTACCTTGTTTTTGTCTGTCTGTCTGCGCTTCTCTGCCCCTGACATTTAATGCTGGCCCTTGGGCAAGGACGGTTGTATGGTCACAGAGAGTAACAAGGTATTTACTGATGCTTGGCTGAGCAGTACTTTTAGGAATGCTACCTTGGCTACCTGCATCTTCAGGAGGAGATTTAACCGTGTCTCTGAATGTATTTGCTTTTTGTCCCTCTCAAGAGCAAGAACAGAAAAATGGTCGGGCCTGAGGACCGCCCGGCGGGGCGTTCTGTAAGCGAGTGTAAATGGCGGTGAATGCTTAAGGGGGAATAAAATAAATGGGAAATACAAAGGCTATAATATATTCCCTGGTGTGCTGTCTCAGCATCTGGTTATCGCTAACTTGGGGATTTACTAAATCCAGACCTTGGTGACTAACGGTCAGTAGTGCCCAGTTCGCTGTATCTCTAGTTAATCAGTGTTTGTCAATGGAAGATCAGCTCAGTTGGGAACTGGAGCCACATTCCAGAGTAAACGAGCCTTTAAGCCGCCCTCCAAGCCTTTGCATCCAAAGGTTTGTGTTTGTTCTTGTGCTGTTGTTGAAATTCAGCTGCCTTGGAAGGAATACTCAAATATCCGTGTGATTAGGACTCCTGCTTGTAATCAATAAACTGAGGAAGGACCTCGACTGCAATAAAGACTGTGTTCTGCAAGTGCTGACTTCCTTGCTGCTGTCACCCCTGAAATAGCTGCCATATATTCATGTTGGCTTCAAGTGTTTCCCAGCATGGTTAGTTTAAATTGCTTCCCAGCTTGTTTTTGCCGGGGACTCCATAACAGGTAGCAAGTGGGAGCACGTTCCTGTGCTTCTGGTGGAAATCCGTGTGTAGACAGACTTGCACAGGCTAGTGGGATCTGAGCAGCGTAGTACTAACGTTCCGGATTACGTTTTGAAAGAGGCTCTCCGTGTAAAAGCTGGGGGGTTGTACTCTGCAAGCACAAGGAAACTCGCTTACCGTTGCCTTGGCAGATTATTTCCCCTCAGGGGGTGCACGCGCGTGTCCCTGTGTTGTGACTATTGGAGTCCATTTGCTGGGCATGTTCCTTCATGTAAAGTTCAGTTCTATCCTTTACCATTTATAAATAAGTTATAAAATATTCTAGAAAGTTTTTCTTCCTCATAAAAGAATTCACTAAGCAGGGACAGTCAGTGCTGCATGTCTTTCTGAGGGTCTGCCAGCATCAACTATCGGTGCTACCTTGAGGGATAATAGAAAGGAAAAAAAAACGCACTAGGGATTAAAACTTCACTGTGCAATTCTCCTTCTGTGTTCCCTCCAATATTGTGTTTCTCAAGCATCCACCTCGGAAGTACTGCTGCTCTGAAGCCTTCTGAAGCCCAGGAAGGGACTGTTCTGCTGTAGGTACGTCACTGTGGTTGTTGGAGAATATGCTATCTTTCATTTTTTCCCCCGTGGCTGGAAGGTAAGAAATGAGATTTTCAGCTTGCTTTCTGCCCTAGGCTTGCTTTGTGTGTTGACATACACTCATAACGCCTAGAGAAATATAAATACTTAAAACAACATCTCTCTCTGCGTACTCACTAGCACGTCGGTGGATCCTGTCC
This sequence comes from Rhea americana, assembly GCF_003343005.1. Lineage (NCBI taxonomy): Eukaryota > Metazoa > Chordata > Aves > Rheiformes > Rheidae > Rhea > Rhea americana. Next base: position 3,194,834 of record NW_028185483.1, read on the forward strand.
TGGCTATCACGTTGTTTGCGGGGCTAGGTCCAAATCCCTGAACTCCGGCAGCCTTGGGCTGATTTAAGCAGTAGCAGCACAATGTGTTTTCAGAAAGCTTCGCTAAGGGCTGCAGTTAGAGCAGGACCTGCAGCGCAGCTCGTTTCTGAGCTGGCTCCGTTGTCGAGCAGCTGAGGGGTCTGAGCGTGAGCTGCTTCATTTAGCTTTGTGGGATGCCTTGGAGAGCTCGCTTCTGGTTTGATTGATGCCAGCACCGGCCGCGTGCGACGTACCTGTGCTGGCTGCGCACGGTCGCTGGCTGCTGTGAGAGTAGTGGACAAACAGTGTTGGAGTTTGTGGCCTTCAAAATAGATAGTACTCAAGCATTTTTGGCTCCTTATTAATTGCACATACATTCTCGGCTTAAAACTGCGTGGATCACCCTTGTTTTCCCACTCAATGTGCTCGTTTCCTATTTCCTGTCTCTGAGGTGTTAAACTATTCTATGAATTTGATGCCCACGACTGCAATTTCAGAGCCTGTTTAATGAGGGGAAGCATTAGGCATTCAAGCACTATTGGTCAGGATGCTTCTGGTGCTCCTGCCACCACTATTTATAGCATTTTTCATCAGTTTCTCTCAACAGAGCAGTATCTCCGTATTATAAATAGGGAAATGGGGGGAAAGGGATGTAAGCTGACTTGCTCGGTGTTGACTGACAAACTTGGTTTTCAGAGTCCCATGGTAGCATGTTCTCTTCTGACCGGTATTGTTTCCCTCTTTCCCAATTGTTCCAATACACTGCAGAGATAATCTTCAAAGCTTTAATTCAAGCTCAAGCAAAAAGATGACACTTCAAGTGTGTACTGGAAGCGTATCCAAACTGGCAAGGATACAGTGAACTGATAAATTACAAGTTGTTCCTCATTTGCCTGGAATTTGTTCATGAATTTAGGTAATGTGGTTGTCACTTACTTACTCACTGACTTCCTCGAAGGAGGAAATACTGTTTTTGTGTTTATAGGCTCATTGGTTTTGAGTCATCGGTATTTAACTCATCTTACTGACTGTTAATGCACTGAAATAATGAGGAGGTATAGTAACAGGAATTTGTTTCACATGTCTCATTGTAAATGCACTAATAAATGGGCCTTGTCCTGCAGGATGCTCAGCTCCTCTCAGCACCTCACACATGCTCAGGGACATGGGATCTAGCTCTGTTTTAGCTAAAGCAAAGCAGTGAGCTTATGGACAGAACCAGTAAGGTTGGAAGGGACCTTTGGAGATCATCTACTAGTCCAGCCTCCCAAAGATTTCCTGGTGTTGGTTCCAGTGGGGCTTGAACCCAGGGCCTTCTGCATGTAGAGCAGATGTGGTAACTACTACACTATCCCTCTACCCCATCTCCTTTGTAACCCTGGCATCCTGTTGAGATTATGATACCTAGAAATTTGTTTAATTTCAGGATCTCTTTTTCAAATAGCAGATATTAATGACTTTTGCTCAAAATATTCCTGTTCCCTATTTTGAACTGTTGCAGCGTGGGCTTCGCAGCAAGTTCTGCCTCAAGAGAAATGAAAGTTAGTGTCAGATTCTTCACCCATTTGACATTTAAAAATGTTTCCTAGGACTCAGTGTTGCAGTTCCTGGGAATTTTTCATGTTGACTTCAAAGGTCTTAGTTAGCTGTGGTATTTTTCTGGAGCTCTTACTGAGGTGCTAGTTTGGGCAGGGCCAGTGTTGCCTGGTTAAGCAGAAAGCAGAGTGCTTCCATAGCGATGGTCCTGAAGAATGGGGTATCCTTTAAAACAGTACAGTTAAGCATTGATCCCATTCCTGTTTTTGCTTGTGGTTGTTGCCTTCTCCCTTCTCTGGAATGAGTGAGATTCCTTTTGTCCTGCTCATTCTCTATCAGTAATGGGAATATTCATCTCTTCTGCTCAGTCAAATCAGCAGCTTTCCCTGCTTTGCTGCTGCTGCTGGATTCTGGTAGTTCTCACTTACCCCATGATTATTGATGTTTATTCTGGGGACAGAGTCAAACTGGAAGCAAGATCAAGTTGGAAGAAGTTCAGAATTAAGTATGTATTCACACTGTAGGAAGCGCAAGAGTGCAAATAGGCTCCATGAAGCTCTGTTCTTCAGCGACTAGAAACCTGTTTATTACAGCCAGTCTACTATGAGTAATTTCTGCTGGGGAAAATCTTGAATGAAGCTGAACTGAACCAGGCTGAGCTGTTCTTGCTCTTGGTCTATCTGCTTATTTCTGTGTTTTCTGCCAAAATTTACATTGTTTTAACGAAATTGTTGATTGATGTACTTCTGTTGTTCTTCACTGTCTTTGCAGATGTATTTAGTCCAATATGTTTCACTGATACAGCTCCCTTTAGGATGTTACAAGATATTGTCCTCGTGAAAGCCAGTCAGCTGTGGGCCATACAAAATACTTCATAAAAGTTGGCTTGTACAATATCACAGAATAACTCCTGTATAATACAACTCGGCATGCCGAGTGTTGTGGTGGAGACTCGGTCTGGGCTTGCTAGCCATTGTGTAAATAAATATATGCCTCCAAAGCCCAGGCTCCCTAACAAGCTCAGAGTTTGACATGTGCTGAATTACTCCAGTTCACGAGGATGACGGTGCCTGTGGATTACTGGAAGCCGGAATAACCAGCCTGAGGCAGGGTGAACTGGCGAGCGGGAGCAGCAGGTGCTGGCTGTACCCCGCTTGGGCTCGCATGGGCACTGCTGCTTGGTTTGCTGCAAGAGGGCACAGTTTGGCAAGTCCTATAAAGGCAGTGTTTCCATAGATGTGGCTTGGGAGTTTTCCTGAATAATTATTTTAGGATTGGGCCCCCCAAGTAACATGTTCTGTTTAATCAGATACTTTCTTTTTTCTTTCTCCTGGCTTTTTGAACTGTGTATAATGCACTTCCTTTGTTCTTGTAGGAGGATATTACAATTCTTATTAACCCAGGTCTGAAAGCAGCAGCAGGTAAAACTGCTGTCATGCTCCCACGGAAATGGTGAGTTTCCACGTAGCGGCGTGTTTGGAGCCTGAACTGGAACCTGCTAGTGTTCTGGTCTCGTCTAGTGCGTGTCCTTGCTTAGTCGCAGAGTGCTTCTCACAGGGGGTCAGAACTGTTATCCCTATTTTATAGGCTGAGCAACACAGGGAAAAGGATTTGCCAAACACTACTCCCATTAGAAAAGAGATCTTGCTGCTGTCTCCTCTCACCTCTTTCCTTCCCCAGCTTCGCTCCCCTCTTCTCACTTGCTGGAGCATCGTATCCCTGTTAGCACTTGCTGTCACCTTCTGTCCCATCTTAGGGAGACCAGCTGCTCTCCACCAAGTATTAAATGTTCACCCTTGCCATGGGGAGAACCAAGTGTGTTGGTCCTCTGCTCCTGCTTGTTTTTATTAAAGTAAACCAGCATCTTCTCAAGCGTATTCATCCAGTTGCGCAGTGGAGTTGGACTGACTGATGTGATGCCTCTTTGGTGGTGAAGCAACATCCACGCAACATGGAATAAGCAAACTTAAATTTGTACACGTTTTGAACAGCATCCACACTGAAAACAGCAGGGCTGAGAATTCAAGGGCTTGCAAGGAGACGGTTATGATTAATGCTCCTCATGGTTTCCTTTTCTGTCTCTCATAGCGGAGTTTTGCTGTGGGATCTTCGTAATCTTGATTCTGGGCAACTTCTGGTTTGTCGGCATCTTGTACTTGCTGTGGCTCTACCTCGACTGGGAAACGCCGTGCGCTGGAGGGAGACGGTCCCAGTGGGTCAGAAGTTGGACTATTTGGAAATACTTTAGGGAATACTTTCCCATTAAGGTGAGTAAAAGGTTTCTCAGGACAGCTAGAACAGCCATGAACACCACCAGGCATTGAAGACTTATCGTTGGTAAAATTCAAATAGTTACTTCAGAGTGAACAGGACTTCTTAAAACACGGGGAGTCTGAGACTTAGCAACAGCATGGGGGGATAGGAGTCGATTTTCCACGTAGGCTATGTGGTCACAAGATAGTGCTCCAGTACAGTAAATGTTACAGAAATGATCATTCAAGATGGATCTATTTTAACTTTGTTCAGGTGTAAAATGGGGCAGTTTAAAGCCCTCAGAAGAGGGAAATGAATTGTCTCAGTTCTGTGTCCTGTCAATGTGCACCCTCCAAATTTTATTTTACTATATTTGAAAGTCTCTGTGATACAGACATATTATAATCTCTTATACCATCTCATTTTTTTAGCTTATAAAAACTTCAGATTTGGATCCAAATCACAACTACTTGCTTGGCTTTCACCCTCATGGGGTGCTGGTAGCTGGAGCCTTTGGAAACTTTTGCACCGGGCCAGGTTTTGAGACACTCTTTCCTGGCATTACTCCATACCTTCATATCACGCCCATCTGGTTCGGCTGTCCCTTCTTCAGAGAGTATGTAATGAGTGCTGGTAGGTAAAAGCAGCGTGTCTCAGCTATTGCTCAATATTGTACCTTCCACCTAAAATGTAGAATCTGCTCCTGTACCTATCAACAGTAAGTTGTTATTTCACTTCTATTAGATCAGCACCAGCCCTAAGTTAAGCCTCTGTTTTATGATGAACTGTTGTTGCAAAATAACTTGAAAGATTTTGTTAATTTTGCTGAATTATATGTTAATGTGTCATTGTTTAAAACTGATTTCAATGAAATTCCTGATTGTTCTATTGAATCATAACTGGCAGTTACAATACAGCTAGATCCACTGCCGCCAAGAGCTTCACTGCAGGAAAGATTCACAGTAAGTCTGTTTTTGTAGTGAGACTATTCCCAGAATAAGATCTACTGAATCTAAAGCTTAACCTCTTCAAGCATGAGTGATAATTACTAAATTTTGGATGTTAGGATCAGGCTATGTTTTTCTATCTTTTAAAACATACCTATTTTAACTAACATTAAATGATAAGTCATATAATAACTGATCATTGCAGATACTTCTGTAAATGTTATAATGCTCCTGTAGCCCCCCCCTTTTTTTCCTTTCTTTTTGTAATTATCTGATGCTTCTAGATATGGTGAGAAAGGTAGGAAAGGGAGTAGGAACCAAGGCAGTCTGTGGCTGCGTGGTTTTGCATCTGCTGTTATCCGCCACCCGGCAGAGAAGGAGGAAGGAAGAGTGGCCTGCAGCGGCTGCAAGCTCTCTCTGGGGCGTTTGAGTGCCGTTTTCCGTAGCTTCGTCTCCCTTCTGCACCCAGCTGGTTCCCCAGACCCTGCTCTGGGGCTCTACTTCGGCGGCCGTTGGGCCATCGCCATTCCCGCGCCCTCCCCTAAATGTGCTGTGAGCACGACCCCTTTCAGTTGTTCTCAAATTGGGGAAATGATAGAGAGGCTTTGGGGGTTTCTAGGTGTAGATGTTGGCCACGGCTGTGCTTCTTAGCGCTGCCAAGCTCTGATCACGCACAGAAACAACCCTGCTTCAGGGAAGGTTCTCGTCTGGGCAGCGAGGAAGGGATGTGGCACAGGTTCCTCCAGAGCTGTTGTGATGCCCCAGTGCTGGCTCGTTTCTCTGTTTGTCCAATTTTTTTGTTTATTTGATTGGTTGTTTTTTTTTCTTTTTGAACAGAAAACCCAACAGCCCTGAAATGACAGAACACACACTGTCCGTGTAGTAAATGGAGCACTTGAACCTGCATTTCCACACTAACATTCATATAATTAAGCCTTTTTTTTATGAAGAAAATGCTGTTCTCTCCTTGAACTATGAGGCTACAGTGCTAGCTACTAGTTACTTTCAAGAAGGAGGTGTTTGAAGTGTAACACTACTTAGTCATTGCACAATGACACTTGAAAAACAGATTGAAGATAATATCTTGCTCGAGAAGCTTAAAGTCCCACTAGGTACAAGTATTTTTCTAGTCAGAAGTTAATTACCTACTTCTGACTGAGGTCCTATACTTGAAACTTGTGTAATTGTAATGATGATGTAAACTCTGAGGACAGAAAATTTTTCTCTGTTCTGTACAGCACTTGTCATAAAGGGATCATACTCATGACTGATAATGCAGTAATAATAAAATACAACAAGTAATAAGCTGTGGGGAATAGAAGAACAGGTAACAATTAGGACTAGTTCCCTCACAACAGCTTAATACAGGAGTTATTTTACTTAAATTCATTAAACTACAGTAGTTGAGTAAGTACAGTCAAGATAAATCTGGACAAGACTAGATCTGGGAGATAGAGCTGTAGCTTTCGAGTCCAACTTTTACATGAATGCTGTGATTTCCAACAAGCTATTCAAGCACTCCATGCTTACAGACGTGCCTAGGATGCAGTTCAGATTCACGTCAGAATTGCATGGCCTTGGATGGTTCAGCATCACAGGAGAATGTCCTTCCATAAGAATGTTCTTTTTGAGGGGATTTTTTTTCAGGTTTGCAAAGTTAAGGGTTTAGTAATTATGGAAGATGACAAGTTTAAACATGGCTCAGCCTGTTTTTTTGCCATCTTGACCTGTAAAAACAAATATTTACTTGCTAGATGAGAAATAAGCAAAAAGCAAACTTAAGAATAGTCAGCATCTTAGCTTGTTTTTGACAGGTGGCCCAAAGTGGACCTTCTGTATAATAAAGGTTATCAGTCAGGTAATAAACCACTTATGAAATCTTTGTGTTACTGAAAGCTATGCTTCTATCACATTATTTTTGGCTTTTGCATAAATGGTACTGGTACGAGCCTTGTAAGTAAAACCTAGGTGGGGCTCAAAGGAAGTCGGGAAGGCTTGGAGAAGGGTTCAAAGGGAACAAGGGCCAAGCTGACGTTAAAGCCTCGTGCAGCAGTGTGCCTCAAATTAGCAGTAGCTGTCTTGGCTGCAATATCATAAAAGCTTCACGTTCTGCTGTTCTAGCCTAAGTAGATTTATGAGTGTCAGATGCTGGTTGCTAGAGGCTAAGCTGGTGCAGTCACTGGGAGTAGCACAGCTGAGCCTCCACCGCTGCTTCTGACGCTGTGGGGCCACTGCCTTAGATGGAGCTGCTGTATCCTAACTTAGGAAGGAACGGAAGGGATCAGCTTGGCCCTGCAGATCCTTGCTTAAGGTAGCAAGTCCTCTGTCTATTCTGTTAACCCCTCTGCATGCATTTGTTTATATGCACCTGCTTCTGCAGGGTTAGCTGCAGCCTCTCTACAATATCTGCTGCAATTTTACTATCCTGTACTTGGCACAGGAGTCTCTCTGATAAGGAGTTATGTTGGCAGAAGAGCCTCCTCTTTCCTGAAGATCTTGTAAAACTTCTGTGGTAGGCAAGCAGAATTTAGCTCACCAATGGGAAATCAAAGGGTGTGCCTAAGACTGGATCTGTTGCAGTAAGAGGTTAAACCTATATCTTAGAACAAACCCATAGCTCTGTCATGTGATATTTAGAAATATCATTTATGCATCATTTACAAATATTCCTTAAATTCCACTGTAATCCTGCGTGAGGTTCTACTGAGTCACTCTTAAAATGTTTGCTCCCGAAGGAATTGTTTCCGCGTCCAAGGAGAGCGTCTCGTACGTGCTGAACAACGACGGCGGTGGCCACGCGTCCATCATTGTGATCGGAGGAGCCGAGGAGTCTCTGAACGCACGTCCTGGAAGTTTAACGTTGAACATCCTCAAGAGGAAAGGTTTTATTAAAATGGCCTTGAAACATGGGTAGGTTTCTTATGGAGACTGTTCTGATAAGCATGCTTTGAATTCAGACCGATTCGTAAATATAGTACATGTTACATACAGTAAATTCATAATTAGAATCTGAAAGAGTCATTTGTGTATGAACATGCAGATATCTGAAACAGGAACAAGTCTGAGCATCCAGATCCAGTCTGGGAATGTGGAAAGCTCCTTTTTGCCTTACATAATTTGTAAGCAGTAGGTGGAGATATTAACATATCTTGGTTATTTGTTTCTGTTGTTTTATATTGCAGTAACAAAAAAAAGAAGTAGTAATTGTGAAATGATATTAGTAAACCTTTTATTGCTGAGTGACTCAGATGTTGTTCTCTGTTCTGTAAATTGAAGTTACATTAAAATAGTATTTCCATATCATTTTAAGCAAAAAGGTTAGAAAGCTAGGCCTTGTTTTATTAAATCACTTCAGTGTAGTCCACGAGTATTTTTCATCTTTATTTTAAAGACTTTCTTTTGAAGCTTGTTATTTACAAATGTAAATTTCTGGTAATTTGAGGTGTGAATCTTAAAGAAAAATTAGTGTTTTTGTTTTTTTTTTTAACTGACAAACATCCATCAGTGTGTTACTGAACAGAGATGGCATTAATCTTTTGAGTGATTTACATAATACGAGCTATTGCGTTTGTGTTGCACTGTTCTAGGTGCCTTGAATATTAGAAATATTGGAACCACCGACTTGTTCCTGCTAACCTTTCTAGATAATACCAGAATTACACATTGATATGCTAAGCAATAAGGGGAAAAAAAATCTTAAACTTTGATTTGTATCTTTGATTCAAAATCTGTAACAGTGTGTGTTAATTAGAGGAAAAGATGGTCGCTGAGAAGAGTGCTCTGTTTTCAGGCAGGCTGCTAATGTCGTCTTTATTTCTAGGAAATATTCTGTGTCAGAAGATTCCAATTTTTTTATACATTTCCCTAGGAGTCTCATAAAGGACCTGTTCTCCTATAGAGAATAATATTTTAGTCCAATTTGTACCCAGAAATAAAACTTGCCTAAATGGGCCTTTACTCAATCCCTGTTTGACTGCTGCTTAACCCAGTAAGAATCCTAACCACCATCAGTAGTTTATTCCTTACCATAAAGTTTACAAAATATTTAGGTACTTGTTTAGGAGCATATCCAGAAATCTCTCCAATCTGACAGATCACAAAGGTTGGTGCTCGTCTCCCATGTAAGCTGCTCTGGATCCAGAAACGAGATACTCCCATCTCTCGTGGCCCTGATTTCACAAGCAGCCCTAAGGCAGGCGGAGGAGCCCAGGCTACTCGCAGAGCACGCGGGTGGCCTTTATCTCCTCCTCTGTCAAGTCCTGTGCTTCGAGTGGTGGTCCTCCTCTTAGCTAAGGCGGCTCAGCGTTTACAGCCCTCGGCTAGAATGAAATGGGCACCAGCAGACCCCCCGCTCGACCTGCCTGAAAGGTCCTCACCGCTAGGCTAATTATTCTGGGTCTGGGCATCTCCTGATGCTTCTGATCTGCAGCATCGAATATCAAGAGAGGAAGGGGCAGTGCGGAGCGACGAGCCCTGTGCTCCCCACCCTCGCTCCCACACTGCCCATGCAGAGAAGTGCGGCTGTTCCTGCGCTGCTCTTTTTAAAAATGTAGTCTGAATATATGCGCAGAAGTCCTCTGGACTCCTAGAAAAGACATTTTGGTCCAAGGTAACACAATACCTAATACAAAGTAAAGAAGTCCTAAAGACGTAAGTGATGAATCAGCTGACTTATCCTTAGTTTCATAATCAGAAGTTACTTATTTCTTTGTTGCAACCTCCTACCTAGTGTCTTGCAAAAGCCTTTAGTGTGCAGATTAAAACAAATCCCACAGTCTCGGGGTGTACATAAAGATGCTATTGCACCATATGATTCTCCTGTTTGTTTTAATGTTGTAGTAAAAAATGGAGTATATACCGAGCCATGTTATTTTCCAGGCTTTCCAATGTTTCCTTTACAGGTAGTGGGGTGATAGATGAGAAATACTTGAGAAAGCAGGGTTTAAGCAGACATCAGTCAGACCCGAGAGGGGGAATGGTAGTACTCAGGAAGCCTGAGGCATGAGGAGCTATGTAAGCTCTTCTTCCTTCCATGCGGGTGGTTGTGATTGCCCATGGTATTTCCAGCCAGCGCCATCCTCAGTGCATCTTCCTTGGGCATTTGGAGTTCTTCAGTAATTCATCTTGACAAAATTACTAGCAATGCAGCTGTTTTACAGTTAGGCTTTCATCAAAGATAGTGTAAGCTCAATAGCACTGAAGTACAGAAAGTAAGATTCAAGTAAAGCAAATAAAACCCACTGATGTCCATCAGAGATTGGTTAGACTTCTTTTGGCCTTTAACATATATATTTTAAGTTTAAACTGTATAATCTGTTTTAATGAAACTAAACATTCAAAAAAGAAAAAAAAAATGCAGGCAAGGTTTTGAATAGAGTTGGAGTTTTTTTTGTCTCTCTTGTTGGAGACAGCTGCACTGATTCCATCAGCCTTAAGTAGTTTGTCCAGGAGGTAGTCAGTGCCTTTCCTCCCAAGCCAACTCGTGAACTGAACAAAAATTCATTAAGCTGTGCAGGAGCCAAAGTGAATTAGTATAACTTCTGCGGGTACGATTTGACTTGTGATAGTAACAGATTAAGGCTAGTGTTTTTGAAGAAGCCTGGAGGAAGTAGGATTTTGCCAGGAGTTGGTCACCAGGCGAATTTGGCATTGGACTCGTGCCTGTGAGAATGTCTACTTTTTATCATTTTTTTTTTTTTGTGCTGAAATCAAGTGCGTGCATTACTCCGGTCAAAAGGCAGGGGAAAGCCAAGATCTGACACTGCCCAGCCAGGAGCATTATCAGGTTAGCAACAAGGCTTCTTTACGTGCCAAAGGAGAAAATGCAGTGAAAACCGGGCTGGGCTTGCTGAAATACTGATGGATAAGATTATAATTATGATATATGTGTAATTATATATTTTTATGACTGTGACTAGTCATAAAAAATTGCAGCAGGTAACAATCAGCTAAATACTGCCTCAAAGCTAGCTGCTAGTTGTGTACGAATGACTAAAAAACAAAACAAACCCCCCCCCCCCCCCCCCCCCCCCCCCAGCCCCAAGCAGCTACATTTCAGAAGGGAGTTGAATGCCTGTTGCTGATGAACTCTAGAGCCACCCGAGTTTGCTGTGCCAGCTATTGGGAAGTCTCCGCGCCGCAGGTGGGAGCTGCGCCGCAAGTGCAAGCGGATGTGGGATTCTCCAGTGCTCATTGCAGTTCTGACTTCTCCAGGGCTCATCTGGTCCCAGTGTTTTCCTTTGGCGAAAATGAACTATTCAAGCAAGTTGCAAACCCCAGGGGTTCACGGCTCAGAAATATACAGGAGAGGCTGCAAAAGATAATGGGCTTTGCTCTGCCACTGTTTCATGCCAGAGGAGTATTTCAATACAGTTTTGGCTTAATACCTTACAGGCAACCTATTCATACTGTTGGTAAGTTCCTTGTGCCTTTTCCAATGCTTTTTTTTTTTTTTTTTTTTTTKGTTTAAAAAGGTGAAATTGTGCCTCTAGTATCTGTGTAAATTTGTAAATTTGTTTGAACAAAACCAGTTGGCTACTGAGCATCTAAGGCAACCATGTGAGACTTGAAACAAATCTTTCATAATTTTTTTTTTACTCTCTATTCTCGCCCAGCTGAAACAAGGGAATCCTTTCTCCCTTCCCCCTTTCTGTCTTGTACCTAATCTTATTCTTCATTCACACTTCAGCCAGTGGCTCGTATCCTCGGGAGTCCTCGAGGGACTCGAAGGGGTCATCCAGTCCGCAGAAGAGGGCTGACGCGGCTCCGCAGCTGCTGCTGCCGTTGTTTCACAAGGTGCCCAGCACCTTCTTTTCTTAGCCCCGCAGAGAAAAAGCAGTTTCGTGTTTCCACTGGCCCCAGGCCAGCATGTGGCACCACAGCCCGGGGCCACGCTGCTGGCAGGAGCTCCTGCCACCGTGGCCTGGTGTGCGCCGGGACCCGGGAGAAGCCGAGTCCTTTGGGGGGCTGCTCCGTAAATGCCGTTGCAGCTCCCGGGGGGTTTCCTCTGTTTTCGCTTTTTGCCATGGAAAGGTCCGTTTGTGTTTAGGTGAGAAGTGCAGGCTGTATTGACAGACAGTTTGGAAGAGATTTTTTTGCCAGAAGTCTTCATTCCTGGTCATCATCTCTCACTGGAGCATAGAGGTGAACATCTTTAGACTTTAATGGCATTTACTAGTGCTGTGGACAGCCACATCTTTAAAAAGTTGTGCGGGGTGTCATGTGAGGGAACAGCTAGCTGCCTATGTGTTGGATAAATCATTCCTAGCGAGATCCTGAGTGAAGTCTGTCCAGAAAAATAAAGCTGGTCTTACATTCCACATTATCGCCTCAGAGGAGGGATGATATGGTTTTAGCATGAGGCAAATAACGTGAAACTTAACGTAAATTACTACTACTTCTTTGTCTTACACAAAGACCTGTGTTTTTACTAGGGTATATATTTAAATATTTTGAAAAAGATTTAATTTTGAAAGCCCATATTTTGTCTAGGCAGGCTGAAAATGTTGCTTATTTGAAAACCAGAAAGTTTTCAAAACATGGGAATGAAAATAAGGCATTTTCTGCACTTTTTCATTGGGTAGATGACATCAAGACTTGTGAATTTAAAATGTCTTTTACTTTGAAGCAAATCTTCATCACTGTTTTATTTACTGCCAGAGCAGGAGTGTGGTCCATGGCTAAAGCACAGGAGTGCTACAAATCAGCAAGGCCAGAGTCTTGCAAAAGAACTTGTTATATGACCTCATGAAGTCCCTTATCTATAGTGTCTCTGTTTGCTCATGTTTGCAAACTATTACAATGTCTCTGCATTCCTGGAGGGCCCCTCGGTATGGCTCAACAGGGCTTTGAAAGTGTTAGCTCAGCTACTGCGGAGCCGCATCCAACTCCACCCAACCGGTTAGCCGTGCTGACAGTGTGGGTCAGGTATCAGCGAGTTGGCCTCTTTCAGGGGCTGGAACTGATCCAGAAGCCTCATTTCCTAAAGCATGGAGGCACAATTCAGAAAGAAAAAAATCAAGATCTCGGAAGTCTGAGTGTGAGTGCTTTGGGCTGCACGAGTAAGAGTAATCTGGTTTTGCTGAAAATTACTGCTGCTTTTCAGGAATAGAACCAACTCTAAAATACGTGATTGGGCGGTTCCTTCAAAGCTGCATGGAAAACCAGGGAAATCACAGTTTCCAACTCCCCTGTTAGGAGGGCAGACAAGGGGTGGGGGGGTTGATGCGTGCTCCTGGAAATCCCTTATCTGATGTACAGCGATTTCATCCTCCCAGCGTCTTACCCAGTCCAGGGCTGTGTTCTGCCCCCTGGCCGGGTAGAGACTGAATTTCAGCGCTGCGTAGGGCCGGAGAGCTCTTGGCAGCGAAAGCTGCAGCAGGAATCTGCAGAATCGACTCCTTTGCAGACGGCTACACCTGCGCTGCCTTTTACCACCACCTCCCCATCTCAGGTGGCAACATCTGCTGAAAGGGATTGCCAGGTGCCTCTGTCAGGCACCTGAAAATCTGTTTAAGTCGTTTTTCCTGCAGGCTTCCTGTGTGCTCTTGGCCAAGCCTGTTAAGCTCTCAAGGCCTCCGTTCGTTTTCAGTGAAGGAAGAGCAGCTATCAAAAACGGTAGGGGCGGAATGGCGTAAGGAAGACCGGGGCCGCTGGCGGGCTGCGGGCTTTGTGACCGCCGCTCTGCCCTCGGGGCTGCGCCGGGCGCCGTGGCGCGCGCGCTCTTGGGCCTGCGCGCATCGAAGCGGGGCGAGGACGGATTTCGCCTAGCGCTTCACGCATGGAGTTGTTTAGGTTGTGCTGGTACTCGCAGGCCGCGTACGTCTCAGAGGCTTCTTACAGGATTTGGGGGGTTTTAAGTACTACTACTCCCGGGGCTGGCGTAACTGAAAAAAAATACGGTACAGGTGCAGTGGTGGGTTTTGTATGATTGGAGGTACCTGTTTTTCCTTTTATGCCTCTGTCTGGCTGAGGCTGTCACTGTCCTCTCAGTCTCTCTCACGCTGGGCACGGTTAGTACTCAGATCAGAACAGAAGACAGTGAGAAGCTACAGATATTTTAATTAGCGTATGTTCTTGCGCTTAGAAAACTTCACCTGTAGGGTTTCAAGTTTTCCTTCTTTTTTCCCCCTGTCTTAGACGTGTCCTGAGCCCGTAAGGATTTGTAAGAGGTTCAGATTGCAAAACCCACAAACCCTAAGGGGTGAATGGCAGTTTACCTTTGCAATGAGAAGCGTCTTCCAGCAAACTCTTGATTTCTGTTATTGTTATTGATTTCTGTTCAGTGGCCTGAACGAAAGCCACTGACTAAAACGGAGCTGGTGGAAGAGGAGAAGGCTGAGGCTGTTCCACAGCTTTTGACCCAGAGTAGCAATTCCGCTTGCAGTTTTTTACTCCTTGCTGTTACTGTTAAAGACAGGAAGAGCTGCAAAAAGCTCTGACTTATTTTTCTGAGCACAGATGAACCAGAATAGTCCAGCCTGGAAAACTGCAACTCACTAGGTATCCGTAAAAATGCTTTAGCATCAAAATGTCTCCTGTCTCACAAGGGTAAGCCTAAGCACTAAGACATGCTCTGGCCAGTACCACGGGCCTGAGCATTTACGCTGCATGTATAATTTTACACCTATTTTTGAACTTGCTCTGCAGGATGCAATCCCAATGGCAGGTCAGCCCATAATCCATGCAGTTGTACATTACTGTGCAAACTGTTCCCTCAAGTTAGAGCTAACCTCCCTCATTTGTTCTGCTGCTGCAAAACTGATGAGTGCGTTTTGTTTTTAACTCATTTTGTCCGAACTCAAGCAAAATGTGGAAAACCAGACCCAGGACTTTGGTTTGTGAAAGGTGGTATCAGGTCCAAGGCTAAGAGAATTATGCTGTGATTTTGTCACCTCCCTGGGAGCTATGATGGAGCTATTACAGGAGGGAGGGTATTTTTACTTAAATGAGATATCAATAAAGTTAACATTGCTCATGTGTTTAATTTACAGTGGGAAGCCCGATCCCTGTGAAACAGAATTTGAATCCTACCACTGAAGAGATTGAACAGCTACATGAGCTATATCTACAGAAATTAAGTAAATTATTTGAAGAGCACAAAAGAAATTATGGGATCCCTGAGCATAGATCTCTTGTCTTTGAGTAGTGAATTACAATTTGTGATTACACGATCAGTTTGGAAAAAAAATATTGGATGCCGAAAGAGGTCGGTCTTGCAATCTGTGTTTTGCAACCTGTAATTGTTCTTGTGTAAGGAATAATTTTAAGAAGGGATTGTTTGATTTTTATCTTATGGAAAAAAATCCTTAGGGTGTGATCCTGGAAGCCACTGCTGTTTTGAGTTGTCCTTTTAGATTCACCTGTACTAAAAATGCTAGTGAGAGACTCGGCACAGATGTTCTTACCACCATGGATGTAACCATATCTTGAGCAGAGGAAATCGCCCTAGCATGAGATCAGGAGCAGGAAAAGTATATGTCCCTGAAGTATCTAGTTAGAAGTTAAGAGACTTACTAGCACATATCAAACATTACATCAAGTTGTTCTTTGAATATCAAAAAGCTCTAATGCTCTTCCATAGAGATGAAGTCTGTTTTCAGTAGAAGGCTGAAACATTATGAACCATTTACACAGGATTTCAGGAATACTATGAGCTTCCTGCCCTAATTAAGCTATCAGCAAAATTGGTTTCTTTGACTTATGGAGCAGACTAAGCTCTGCTGGAGGAAGAACAATGTTGTTTTACATGCGTGCAGTTGCTGGGTGGTGGGAAACACTAAATAATGTGACTTTTTTCTTCTTTTGGACAAGCTGTACTTTAGAGCATCAGTTTGTAAGATGATGCAGCTTGGTTTGGTAGTTTTAGTCTCGCAGGAAATGGCAGGCACAGTACAGGAGGTGTTTACCAGTGAAACTGGTGGGCGAGTCATGTGAATTCTGCATGTTATGCATATTCAAAATTCCTCTTATGCTAAGCTAACATTCCTTCCACAGAAGGAAATGAAGCCCACTTTGTTCAGTCTAGTCCTGAAACTTCATCAAGGAAAGTGTACTTGTAATGCCTTTTTCTCCTCCTCACCCCCCAGTACGTGTGGATGCCATCTCTCCTAAGACCAAAGGATGGGGAAGCAGACTGTGAAGTTTCATTCTTTTTTCCTACTAGTCTGATGAACCAAATTGTACTCTGCAGTTTCCTTATCTGGAAAGCATGGGGAAAGCTGTGCATCAGTGTGGCACAGCTGTAACTGCCAAGGCAATGTGAGCACAGTGCTAAAGTGTAAGCACTAGAATTTGAGAGAAGGTTTTTCTTAAGTATGGGTATCTATTAGAAAAAAAATAGAAATCTTGGCAAAACTTTTCCAGTTAAAATCCCTAGGCCTCCAAGATGATGATGTGTGAAGAGAATTATAGTATACTATTATATTTTTATATATGAGAAATTACTATATTTGTAAATGCTTTCTATCTGCACATGGACTCTGCAGATCTGGATTTATTGAAAAGTGTGTGCTTTGGTTTAAGCAGGTTTGATGCCTGTATCAGGTGCATGTCGTGCAGGTGCTCTGATAGGACATGCATAGGCTTGTTGGGCAGCCTGGGGCATTTGCAGCTGTGCCAGTTCAGCAGCGACACACTCTGGAACTAGCCACTAGTTGGCCCCACAAAGGCAGTGGACACGTGTGCTCGCTGGGCTGGAGCCTTCCCAAAAGAAACGTGATAGTGGTTTGGGGAAGCGTTAGAACTCTAGGGAGAAAAGATTTTTAACAAGATGAAGGTCTTCAAAAAATAAAATAAAAGCAAGGAAAAAAAAGGGGGGAGTGTGTGTTGGAAATAACTCCCGAGGAGTGGACTCTCCATGAACAAAGCCCCAGTGTTGAATAAATATTTGCCAGACAAGGCTTATGGATGTTGGTCTAACCTGTTCCAAAAATCCTCCAGCAACAGTATGGTTTGCTTAGGAGGGCTGTGCCTTCTGGTGTGCATCTGTCATTCAGAGATGACCAGTGCTGAGCCAGTGAATCCTGCCCTCACTTTTTCTAGGGCTATAGCTGTCCTTTTAGGAGCTGGGATGAGAGCTGGAGTTCTTGATGCCTGGAGAAGTAGCTCTCCTTTCTCTGACAGACTGCTGTCAGCATGCCCACAGCTCATCTCTTCTGTACTTCAGCTCTCTTGGTGCCAAATGTGCTTCCCCTTACTTTCCCAATGCTTTTGCTGCCTAATGATGGCTGTGTGTGATGACCATGAGTGCATACAAAATTTTCAAGGGCTTCCTATCACTGATCAGAAAGAGAGATTTTAGGATCAGGGCTTGAAAAGAGGAAGGGCTGTCAGCATTAATGTTTGGCATGAGCTTAAGGTCCAGGACTATTTCACCTGTTCAGATAGCAAATATTTAGGGAGTCAAATATCCCAGGTTTGATACCTGCAAGAGGCCTTTAGGATGCTGAAGGCTCTAAGTGATGAGCCCTGAGTAGTCACTGACCCAATTTTGTTTATCCAGCTGTGTTTGAACTTGTTTTTTGCTGCTTGCCCTGATGAGTAATGCTCATGTAGTCATGAAAGACAGACTTGGAGTCTGTGTCAGACTGCTCTCTCCTAGATCACCTGATCTAATAAGATGCTTCCTCCGGTATACAGTCTGTTTTAATCCTATTACTTTAATGATACAGAAGCTCAGGATGTAAATTTTAAAGCCATAGTGTAGAGTTGAGGATTGGAACTGCTTGGATTGTTGTTGATTAAATCAGCCTCAAATTCTAGGGAACACGAGGATACTGATTTGGGGGATGGAGGGGGAAATATATGATCCAGAATGTACCCTATGTATAGACTCACCTCTGAATTCCATGAGAAAAGTGTTTGTGGGTGCTAAATAGTATTCATAACTGGTATGGTTAAAACAAGTAGGAATTGTGTTACTCTGGCTACTAATACTGTCATTGATTTATAACACAGAAAGATGGAGAAAAGAAAAAGTCTCCACCTAACCTAAATATGTATTAGTGCCCTGCATATACAGTTGCTCTGTAACTGCTGCATTTTGCCTATGCTGGTCCTGCCAGCTTACATTCTGTTAACAAATGCAGCTAGGACAGGACTATGTTTAAACAGACTATCAGAATCTAAAACTGATACGCAGATTTCCTCTAAAATATTTACCTTTGTGATAAGGTAAAACAGCCCTACAAGACTGAGCTAAAGACCATGGACAACTCAGAGCCCTGGAAGCTCTGTTGCAGGTAGCGCCAGCGCTGATCTGACCATTGCTGCGGCAGTGAGGAGGCTTGCTGTGTGCTGCCAAGAGTATCAAATCAAGCTTCCGTGGCAGTGCAGGCTTGACAAAGCAAGAGGAGGTCAGTATAGAAACAGCGACCCTCCCCCATGTTCTCCCCTCCCCACCCCCAGAATCTACACTCAGAAGAATCATATTCCTGGTGGGATGCCTGTGCCTATGCAGACCTGTGGTGCAGACCACTGAGAAGTGGGTGTCCGTGGCCACAGTTATGGATTAGGTGCATGACCTAGGCAGATAGCTTACCTTTTTTCTCCCTAAGGATAGACTACAGAGGTGAAACTTGTACCTGTGCCCTATCACCTTCTAGAGAAAAGGATTAGCAGTTCGTATGTGCTCACATTGCACAGGGATTTCACCACTTTGCTGACTTCACTCTGCAGAAGTAACTCCAGGGAAACAAGGCATCTAGCAAAAGGATAGATGCTCTGCCTCTACACCATGCAAATACTGCCTCTCCAGTGTACTGAAGCTGTTCATGCCTGCCTGTTCCCTTGCGGATAAATATCTCTTCACCAAAATATGTCTACAAAAACTCCTTACACACAGAATCAGTCCTCGAGAACTTTTATCTCTTGAACTACAAAGCTTATTTTACACTCTTTGATACCTTTGTGACTTTTCATGGTACCTGTAAAATAACAATTTTAGTTGTTACAATGATAGCTGTAGCTAGGAGATGTGAGACAATAAAGGTTTGCACCAAAGTGTTTCTGTTGAGTGGATTTCAAATATTTGTCATTGCTATTGGGAAAGAGGTTGGGACTTTATCTTTAGGCTCTTAAGAGCATAACTGAATTCAGAGGTTGTATTAGAACAGCATATAAAGCAGCTAAGAGGGCAGTGGTCATAAGCATGCTGAAATCAGGGGTCACTGAAGGTGGGTGGACTGCTCTCTGCAGTTTCCTCAGGGATCGCTTGAAGCTAGGCTCCTGCTGTGAGTCCAAAAGGGTCGGAGGAATGAGTGCCCCATAGCAGGGAAAGGTTGGGCTGCAGCTGTCCATGGCTGTAAGCAGGCACACAGTACCTGCTGAATTATGAAGCCTGAGAAGAGTTAATGGTGTTTTGTTACTGTTTAAATACTCTTTTTATGGAAGGATCCCACCTTGCATTTTAGTATGCTATAAAGGAAAAGAATTGGTAAAAGGTAAAGTGACTTTGGGTTGCTTTGAAGGAGTCTCATCATACATGTGGGTGTGTAAATGGGAGGTGTGTTGTAGTTTACCAATGGATGAGCATCACATCTTGTTTTTTTGTTGAAATATTGAAAAAGCAAATTATACTTGTAAAGCTAGAAACAGAGAAAAACGAGGAACAGGGAACAACTGAACCTTCATGCTTTCTGAGGTGCTGCAGAAACTCTAATCCTGACCATAGCTGTCTGTAAGAGGTAAGCTACGTTATCTCCAAGCTAAAGAGTTGATTCTGAAGGGAATCTGGTGGCCTGAAGGATGTACATGTTTTTTCAGCTGATCCTTCTTCAGGTTGGTATCAATTTTGTCAGCTAAACTGCTGGAGCGCTGCCTGGATGGGAGATCCCAAGAGTCCTTTGTCTTCTCAGATGGAATACAGCTGTAGCGAAGGAAGCGGAGGAGAAAAAAAAAGGAAATTTACCTAATTCATTCGTATGCTGGAAAAATACATCAGTCAAAAAAGTAACGAAAGAAGGTGAGGAACCATATCCTTTATTGGAGCCTTCCATACCATAACAGTAAATTTCACAAATAGAAAATGTCTCTGAGGTGGCCTTTTGCAGTACAAAAAGAAAGAGGTACTCCCTGATGCACGCTGGGGTCCAGAAATGCTTGTTGTCCTTGTGTGCTAAAGTTCAGCCTGGCAACCAGCCTTGTTTCTTTTCACTCTTGGGCAGTGGTAACAGGAAAAATTGTCAGCCAAGTCACGCCTTCTGTTCATACAATTTATTTTCAGTTAAATCTCTTACTGATGTGAATGGAGTCCTCTTGCTTTTTGAATGGTTAGGTTGAAATTTAATAAACCACTGTGACAGACCAAGGAGCACAGAGCCCTGTAAGTTGCTTGTAAGCATTTTAGCTAATGTGAATCAAGAACAATCTATTATTTCCTTGCTCCAGTCAACAACAAATAGTGAATATGAAGAGTAGATTTGTTGAATGGAAACCTGGCACTCTCTGTATCTATTGGTAGAGCAGAGACTGCCCTATGTTTTTTTTTTAAAAAAAAAAAACAACTCCCCCAAAAAATAAAACCAAAAAAGTCCGTCTTGCTACTCAGATATAATATTGACATTTGTGCTTTAAAATGCATTGCAGTGAAAGTCTGTGCAGTGAAAGTGAAACCAAAATGTTTTACATGTTTCTAGAATTTGAGGTGTTTCTCTAAATTTGTCGTGCATAAATAGAAAGTAAAATCTAATTTTTCAAGTTAAAGCAAATATTTTTCATGACTTAGATGCAACCTTTCAAGGGAGAATCATACAAAGAAAACTTTCTACTGAATCTCCCTAGCGAACTCCTGCTCAGTAAAGGCCTGTTTAAACAAAGAGCCCGATTAAAACAAGAAGGCCCAAGTACCCTAAATCGCTTCACTTCTCGCAGAAGGTGAGCGAAACAGTTTGCGAGGAAGGGTGGGCTGGCCGATGCGCCTTTGCTCTTAGGAGTTCCTGACTCCAGGCAGAGCGTTGTTTACCAGAGCTGTGGTATATAGCTATGGGCGGCCTTAGCTTGGAAAAACATGTTTGCGGTGATCACGTACTTCACCATGTCCAGCGGGGCTGACCTTGAAGGGAAGCCAGTGCTGGTGCCGGTGGTCGGCTCGGAGAGGCTGGGTGATGGGCCGCCTGTATGCGGGAAAGTGCTCTAGGTTATGACTGACGTAGGGAAACCCTTATCTGTCACCCTTCCATGCAAGTATGCACGTGTTTTGATAGTGTAAGGCTTAAAAGCAGTAGCTTTCATAAGACGGATAGTAATGGCTTTCTAAGTCGCTGTCAAGACATCTATAAAAGCTTGAGCAGCAGAGCTGAACTCAGAAGGTGGCCAGAAGCCCGGGGGAAGCTGTCCCGGCGCGGCCCGGGGAGCTGGCGGGGTGCAGGCGGACGGCCGAGGGGGCAGAGGCCGAGGAGCGGGACGCGCGCCGCTCCTCCACCTTCTGAACCGCGGAACCTCCTCCCGCTGCCTTTCCTGAACGAGTTTTTCTCTCTAGCAGCTCTGGTGCTCCGCGCCGGCGGGGCCCGTCGGAGCGGCAGGGCGCCGCGCTGCGCCGCGCCGCGCCGCCAGGTGGCGCCGCCGCGCCGGGGCCGCGGGCGGGAGCGCGGAGCGGGCGCGGGCGGCCTCGGGGTGTTTGGGGGGAAAAAAGATGAATTATCTCTGTGTGTGTATTTGTGTATGTATGTATTTGCGTACATATGTGTATACACACACGTACCTATACACAAAAATAAATGCAAGCGTGGCGACCGCGGCCGAAGGAAGTCCTGAAGAGCTCCGCGGAGGCAGCCAGAGCGCAAGCGGCGTTCACAACCCCGCCCTGGCTGCTGCTCGCCCCTCGCAGTTCAGGCTTGGAGGATGTTTGCCATGTGCCTTGCTCTCTGTCTGCGGACTCGTGAAGGCTTTACAAAGAACGGTAAATAATGCAGTTGCATTTTACAGATGAGGAGAAATAATTAAATTACTTGCTTAATCCATCACAGAGTGAATAATGTATAAACCACAGTTGGTTGTTCTCTTCGCTGGGTACCACAGGGGAAAGCTTAACATTTTCAAGCCTTTATTTATTACAGTTTCCAGTATACAGTATACAGCAAAGCGATATATATTATATAAACATTCCTACTTCTTTTAGGCAGTTTTTTTGCAGATGCACATCGTTTTTCACATGCTCAAGCTCTCTTGGAGGTGGGTACTTTGGCAGAAATGCAACACCAAAGCAGCCGGGAAGGATTAAGGTCTCAGACTTTAGAATAAGATTTTTTTAGATACTTTTTTGTTGTGGTGTATTTTAGAAGCTTTTCAAAGCTTCACAAAAGAAAGTGTAACTCCTTAGAATTTTTGAAATTAAGATCTAAAATTCAGACTTTTCTTAAGAGTTCAGCTTCATTTAGGTTACTGCATCGATGGACAAACTTTCAAAACGGTGCTTTTTTTTTTTTTTTTTTTTTTGTGCTTATCACTAGTCACAAATAAGTATTTTGGGTTGCTGAGAATAGCCAAACCTCAGTCCTCAGTGCCAAGGGATAGGATGTTCTTGCAAACCTGTCCCTGGGCATCAAGACTGAGGCACGGACACGCTCACACTTCCAAAACCAGACAAGGTCACAGCTTGGTTGTGTTCCTCATCACCCAGCACACGTGGTCTGTAGTGCCTGGCTGCAGGGTGGCTTCCTGGTTTCGTCGCTTCAAGAGCAGGATGCCAAGGTAGGTGGGATGAAAGGGAGGAGGAGAGTTTGTCTTGCTGCTTCTGCGTGGAGGAACTGTAGGACCGATTCCTGCTGCAGCTTTATGAAGTTTAAAAAATAGACTTATTGCCTCCTGAGTGCTCTGGACAGTTCACATTCAACTTCTCTGCTGTGGGGGCTGCTGGTGCTTTAGTGCATTAATTCACACTCCTATCTTCCATTTTAATTCCTTCTGCTTCGGTGTTTTGCCTGAAAATTTCTTTTGTATATGTGATTTTGTAGCTTGACTTCTTTCTTTCTGAGGGAAGATGTTAAAGCTGGGAAGCAGGAGGGAGGACGAAGAAAAGAAGGAGCCCTACTATAGCTGCTCTACAAGCTATTTAAAATGTATCACTGCTTTTTGATCGTCAGGAAAAAAAACTGTGAAAAATATTTTATATTCTTGAGTACCATGAGTTGGAAACTGGTTTATGTTCTGGCAGGATTTAATTTTTCATCCTGTTCATTCTTGATTTTAGGCCTTCTGAGCCTCCCTCCCACCTCTTGGCTGATGCTTGACCAATATGCTTGCTTTCTTCCCTGGCATTTGTTCCACTTCCAGCGAGGCTGGCGGTAACCTCCGGCCATGCTGGAGCGAGCACTGCCCCGGGGGAGACGGCAGAGAAGCGGGGCTGTGGGCCGCGACCCGTCGCAGCTCTCGCCGCGGCGGCTGAGCCGTCCCCGCGCGGTCAGCTCACCGCTGCCGGGCATCGCCGTCCCGCAGCAGACCGGCAGGGCGAGGGGCACGTCCGCGTCTCAGCCGGGCATGAGACCCCTCCTCCCTGTCCTTCCAGGGGCGGCAGGACGCGGCAGGGCGCGAGGAGCGGGCGGCTGCGGGGGCCGGGAGCGCCCGCGTGCCGCCGGAGCCCCTCTGCGGGCGCCGGGGTTAGCGGCCGAGGCAGGCTGAGCGCGCGATTAAACCTTCCCAGATACTTGTTCATCTTTTAAACTCCTGTCTCTTCTGCTTGCAAAATCTCATCAGTTTTTTAGAATACAAAAGGTTTAGGTCTCTGATATAAACAAAGTATTGATGTGATTTATGTGGACTTTTTTTAATATTAGCAACATCTTTTTATATTAGCAACGACTCAGTTCTACTTAGCATCTATAACTGAGTCACATGAAACAAAAAATGCTTTTAAAAATGTGGAAGTTTACTATCCTCTGCCTTGATTTGCTCTCAGTGGCAGAGCCATATCATATATCGTTGTACTCTGTCACTATTAACATCCTCAGTCAACATCTTGTCAGCTGTGAACTGGAGATGGAAAAGTTTATAACTTGACCATAAAGAAGTTGGCTGAGGTGGAAAATATTTGTTTAGCTGTCATGGGATGAGGAATAGCTCAGTTAACTGTGTTGCCCTATGAAATGCTGTAGTTCTGATTACCAGATACAACTCTAGACAACTGGTAGTATTTGCCCTTCCAAAACAGGAAAAGCATTAGTGGAAATCCTGAAATATTGTATCTCACTGATTTTTGAAATTATCCATCTATTCAAATTGTATTTGCACTCTTTTGAGGAATAAGCAGGCATGATATAACCATACTTTGGTGTCAAAGGGCATTTTACCTGAGTGATGATTGCAAATTAATCCAGTTAGATTTGACCCAAAGTGTGAGAAACTAAGATTCCAGTAAAACCTACCTTTCCACCATCTGCTTCCCTATTAGGGATGACTTGCTGTTGAAATTAGACTGCTTTCTCTGGCCTACTCATATTCATTTTGATAGAAATGGGCATATATTAAGTTGTTTAGTTTGGTAAGAAAATGGTGACTAGCGATTTGACTGTCATTCTGGTTCATGTCTTGAAGTAATGGACATATTCCATAGGACTCCTGCTTGTAACTTCATTTACAAATAAGGTTTTTCATCCAAGCATTCAGAAGTGGGGAATGGAATTAAAGTTAATAATTAAGTATACTTTTAATTTTGAAATGAGGGGTCTAATACCTTTTTCTAAACCTGTTTGTTGTATCTAGCTTTTGCATCTGTTTGCTATGTCTTGACAGGGAACAGTGTGACTGGTTTCTCCTCCCAGGTAAGCAGCTGCTGGTCTTCAAGGTAGAGGTTTCCTTGACTGAAGGCCCAGATGACAGCAGGCCTGCCTGTTACATCAGTTGCTCTTGGAACGGTATATGACAGCACTAATCTGCATTATATGGGATTAAACAGGCACAGTAATTAACTTGCATAAGCGCTTTAGCAACTTTTGGCACTTGAATTGCAGCATATCTTGTATATGGTGACGTAGAGGATGTATAACATGGGGACAGCACAGTGGGGAGTTGTGGAGAAGAAAACTGAGTCGAGATTTCAGCCATAAACAACAGTGAGGAGAGAGAGAGAGTGCATACAGCCAAAACCAAGCATCTCTTGTCACTTTTGAGGAGCTAATGTGGGCTGAAGGCTTACAGGCATGTTGAAAAGGCAGTGTGGGATATTGGGCACTGGCACCCACAACTCTCATTGAATCCAAACAGCAGCTATGGAAAAAGTATCTCCATTTGAGATCCTATGTTAAGTGTCATTCTTAAATGAGAAGTGGAGTGGTACCCAGGAATTTAGATCTTCAGTTGTATAGTGTTTAGTCATCACAGATTATAATTTATAATTCTTATTCGTGATTGGGGGATGGAATTCACATGTGCATATGTAATCTGAGAAAAAATAAAGTAGATGTGTCAAAATGTAGATGTGTCAAAAACTTCCCTCACCTCAGGTTTGGGACTGTACTCAGTGCCAAGCACCGAAGCCTTTAAAGGACCTAGAAACACTGCAGAAATAAGTCCAAAGCAGTGTGTCTTTCCACTGGTGTATGACAACTCTTAAATACACCTAATTCAGCTAATCCAGGTCTGCTTTGAATCAAAGCAACAGCAGGGAAGGCTGAAAGGCATTTGACTGCAGTGTTTTCTCTATCTTTTAAAACATACAGTGCCAAGGGAAAGGGTTTGAAGTCAGCAGGAAAACTTGAGAAGATTTTATTCCCCCAGTCTATAGCATGTAATCCTGGCGCTTGTGTATGGCTTTTTTCATTTTTATATGAGGCAAAAGTTAGGAGTCACTAGAAGGTCATCTGAAATGCGTAGGGGTTGAGGACTAAGGGCTGTTCCAGTCTGCCTCTTAGGTAACGTGGGGTTTTTCTTTGTTTGCGTGCAGGCTTGGGGCGCTCCTGCAAGCCTCGCGGCAGTGCGTTCTCAAGACCTTTTGCCTCTCAGGAAGTGTTGTCTTAGGAGACTGCACATTTTGAAGCAAAGGCCTTTGAGTTTTCTCATCATCCAGATTGTCCAATATGACTCCAGATGTTTTAGGAAGTGTTGAGAAAATACCTACTGCTGAAGTAAACAGAAAACTTAGGTATGGTGGGTTTTAATGTTATACCACAAACCCAGTGAGAATGCAGATCTTCAAGGTGTTCTAAATCACAGTCTTAAAAACTTGTCATAACCTTGGGAGATGTTAGTTTCAAGAATTCATAATCTGCTCAAGAGAATTGCATTTATAAATACAGAAGGTGCAACAAATTCCCTCATGCATTTAAAAACAAACACAAATGGAAAAATAGATCTTCTGCTGACTTCCCAGTCCTTTTACCAAGGTAAAAGAGTGTTTGATCTAGTAATCTGAATGATGGTCTAGAAGTCAGGACAGCGGGTTGTCATATAGGAAACTGAGATTCACAAATGAATTTAAAGGCTCATCATTTTGCAATAAGCAAATCAGAATTTATTAACTGATTGCCTTGGGATTCAGAATGCGTCCTCATGCTCTGTGCCTCAGTTTACCTCTTTGGCCACAGTATTATTACTGCTTCCCAGTCTTCCACTACTGCAAATTGCTAAAAGCATAGCTGGGTGCCTAAGCCTGCTGGTACCACTGGCTGGCACAGCTGTGTCACAGGCTAGTTTCCTTAGTGCCCCTGCAGCACTTGGAAATATCCGTATCTAAAACTCAATCTCTGCAAAGATTGGTAGAAGGTAAAGTGATGTCAAAAGGAGAAAAGAATAAGGTACTTCATGCTATTGTTTTGCTATTGTCATGATGTGATGCATCCTTTTCAGTATTATAAGGATATTCTTCTACTATGGCTTTATTATTATTTTTGCTGCGTAGGATTTCATACTGCAAGACAGTAAGAGCTGGAGAAGATGGAGCACAGCATGAAGTTGTCTCTTGCAGAGCCAGAGGTGGACATCAATGGGCAGTGGTCTGAATGGGGTACAGAGGCTGGGTGGCTTTGACTTCATCTGTGAGAAGGCAAACCAGATGTCATCAGGGAGTGCAGATGGACAGCAGTGTTTTAGATTGCTTGCATTAAAAAAAAGGGGAGGGAAGAAAAAAAATGAATTGGAGGGTAATATATAACCAACCCCACTGGTTGTTACTGGACTCCCCCATTACCATCTGCTGCCAGACAGAGCATGCTTGTTCTCCCTCCAGCTCTCACTGCAGAGAGGGATTTGTTTCCTCTTCTGTTCTAAGCTGTAGTCTTGACTGCAAGTGAAAATGGCACTATTGGCTTCCATCCAGAGTTGTAACCCAGCTGCCAGAACTTGTTTAAAAAGAGAAAAAAAACAAACACCCAGCCAACCTTCCAAAAAATTCAATCTTTTCTCTCATCATGAAAGATACCTTCTTAATGTACCAAGACTGACTTTTGATGCAATGCCAATACTGCCATTGCTTTCTTGGCATTATCAATTTGAGTAACTTTCAATTAAATCTTTGACAGAAAAGTAGCTGTCAGTTGTGTATTCACTACAAATACATCATTTTAATTTATCAGATATTGAACAAGTGCTATTCTAAAGACAGCAATCTGAGCCCAGGTAAAACATGCTACGCCTACAGCAGAGTTCTATAGATCTTTTATTAGTTTTTAAAAATTTTAAATAAAAAGGATTAGAACATAATGTCCAGGTTCTGTTAATGCTTGACAAGGACTGTGCAGCATCCGCTAAGGTTTGGTGACAGGCTTGAAGCAAAGGAGCTACCACTATATGGACATGCATGTCATAAAGTGATTGAACTTTCTCCAGCCAATTTCTGTTCAGCTCTTCGAGATTTTGAATGATGAATCTTTATAGGCTTTCTTAGTTCTCTTGTTAAGGCAGCTAAAGACTCACTCGATGTTGTTTAAAGCAGTCTGAGGGCTACCATTGTTCTATTCCATCCCAGTTCAAATTTAGTAATACTAAAGGGAACAGTTTTATACTTTAAATTTAAATTAATTCCACCAGCATTCTATAATTAACTGTGGCTTTGTTCCACCTTCTCCATGCCTTCCCAGGGCACGCCTGGCTTCTCAAGGGTATTTTGCTAAGGATGGCAATATTGATAAAATTAAGTGAAGTCTTTTGAAATGCAAATATACCCCCCTCCCGCACCCCGTGGATTTCTGTTTTGCATAGATTCTTCAAAAGATTCCCGACTGATGATCAGTTTCAAATGAATCTTGGCAGCCAACAACAGAAGCACAAAGAACTAGAGCGAAGCCTGGACTGGAGCTTTCCCTTTAAACTTAAGGAGTGCAAATCTGGAGCCTGACTTTATGGCTGAAGCCCATATGCAGTTGAATGCATTGAGCTAATACAGTGATTTCAGCTGCTTTCAGATCATTCCCTCCAATAAAAGCAAGTGAATGAGGATTGAATAACTAATTCAAAGATGCCAAACTGCAGAGAGTCTTAATTGTACGTAATCTAATGTAATGACAGTCTTAGGCTGTAACTACAGGCTCCTGGTATTCTCACTCCTAACTTGTTGTTCATGCTTTTTCCCCAAGGGGAAGGTGCGTTTTGTTTATTTTTTTAAACTGAATCATTTCAGAAATGTGGCCGAGAGCACGGCCACACAGACGGTGAGCTGGAAGAGCTGCGGGGGCCAACCTGCGATAAGGACAGAGGAGCCGGGCAGGAGCGCCTGGGCGAGCCCCGCGCATGGGGCCGCGCGCCCCACGGTGGCACGGCCTTTGATGTGGGTCTGCAGGGACGGCAAGGAGCTGGGGAGCTCGAGGGCGGATGCAAATCAGACCTGAGGATCACACCTGGAGCTGAACCTGCCTAAACTCTACAGGTATCTGAGTACGTATCAGACTGTGTTAATAGAAATACATTGACTTCTGTGGGGAATGGATTGACCCACACTGCTTTAACTCAGTGGCGATGAAAGGGGGGCCCGGCTTGGCTGGGTGGAAATGATCTTCACCGCCTGGTGGGATCTATGATATAAAGGTCTATTGGTAGTCGTCCTTTAGTGCTTAGCCACTGATTTAATTAAGAGTTTTCCTCAGTTGGGCTTGAGGAAAAAATATTGGGATTTGATTGTTAGCAAATACCACATTACATCTTTTTATTTCAATATGTAAGTTTTTGCATTTAATGGGTAAAGCACCATAGATAAATTAGTGATGGATTAAAAAAATATAACTAGCTTCACAGAAAAAAAAATGCAAGTATGTTAAGAGCATTTTGTTCTGTTTTCCTCATTTGCAAACCTCTTCATCTTTCTACGATCTTGACTGCAATGGGCTTTTTAGCCTCTGCTTTGATTATGTCAATGTATCCGATGCTAACTGCTGGTATAGATATTCTGCCTTTATACATGTGATGACCAGGCAGCAAGTACAGATTGAAGATGCAGAGTATTGACAGCAAGGAGGGAAATCAGTGTATATGAGGCAGACTGGAGTGTGAAGAGTCCTGTGAGAGGGTTTTTTTTTTGTTGGTGTGTTTGCTTATATGTTGCTTAGGGGATGAGCTGGAGAGAGGGCAAATGAACACCACCAGCAAGCAAGGTGTTGTCAGGCAGAGGGTACAAAAAGCGGTGCTGAGTCACATATCTTCCTTTGGGCAAGGATGTCCGTCATTAACAGGCAGAGCGGCGTTTGAAATGAGCACTGCTACGCCTTGGTGTCTGGTGTTCAGCTATGCGCAGGCACACTGTGCACGTCACTGAGGTATGCGCTCAGGCACCTACAGCCGTGCTCTTAATTCATTAATTAAGCCAGAGCTGACACCTACTGAAGCTGATAGGAGTTTAGCTCAAGTGAGAGGGGTGTAATTTTTGCTTTTTAGTTAACATGTACTGCATATAATGGAACCTGCTGCAGGAAAGAAAGGCTGATCTTAAGCTGATAATTCCTCATTTAGATGTGACTTAAAATAACTAGCTTTGGAAAGCAGCAGTGATGGCAAGGAGAAGTGGTCTCCTGCCAGTACCGTATGCAAGCTGCAGAGAGCACGGGAACTGTCGCTCGAACTAACCGCAGAGGCCCTTTATCCCAGCCTTGCAATCACCCTTTGAATGGCTGAATAAAAACCAACAGCCAGAGCCGGCCAGAGCCAACAAGAACTGAAGAGCTGGAATGCGCTGGGAACTCTTCTTCCTGTCTCATTTCAGCAGAAGCAATCTGCCACCCAGGCAGGGGAGAATTCAGTTAACAGAGCTAAGGGGCAGCAAATGCAGTCATTTAGACACGATCAGTAAGCCTGGTATGAAGAGGGGCTATTACCACAGTTAATGCCTCTGAAATAGGATACAGATACACCAGCCTCCAATTATTTTAAAAATATATCCAGCTTTCCATGGATAAACACTTGTTTGGTGGTTCAGGTTGTCACAGCTAGCTCTTACTGTCACAATTTGAAATCTTAGCTCCTGATGGAAAAACAAAACCAAGTCAGGAGGTGTCACTGAAAGCGAGTGATGAATCCTGGCACTGTAGGCTGTGCTGTTGATGTGAACAGCACACCATGCACCGACGAGCTGGTAGTCTTCATCTTAGTCATCATCATGGGTCTAACCATAACTATGCTTTTAGTTACATGGCTCCACAAGTATGTATGTTGTTTTTCAAGTATGAAAAGGTCTTTTGCTTGTGGTTGGATTCTCTGATGCCTCTAAACTTTGATCCTGATCTGATGCAATTGTTTGAAGATCAAGGTCTGTGTTGCATGTGCCACAACAAGCGATGAAGGGAAAGGGGATGGAGAGCAGCGGTTATAGCAGCTTGGTCGGAGCGTTTGGGTTATGTTCTGGGAACAGCCTGTATAGATAAGTTGTTCATGAGGACTGCAGTTCTTGTTGGGGAGGGAAAAATCTGGCAGGAGATGAAGCTGAATTTTCAGGGGACCCAGAAAGTTTAGTTAAGCAGGAGAATTACCTGCTGGTTGGCCTCTCCCTTCCCTGGCACCAATTTTGCTGTGTTCTTTTAAAAGAGACATTGTTGAAATACAGCACCTTTTTCTTGAAATTGCCAGTTTGTGGTTGTACTGTCTGCACTTTCAAGGAGGTGTCAAAATCATCAGTTCCTCCTCCAGCCTGCTGTGTCATGTGTGCGAGTGCTAGTCCACAGCTGGCACAAAGATTATTTATTTTGGACTTATGTGAGTCAATGCCCATGTTATTATAGCATTTATGTATTTCCTAAAACAAAGACTGGGTTCTGTAGTCAAGAAGTGTTTCTTGAAAGCCACACTGTTGATGTAAAATTTAAAAAATCATTAGCTGCACCATGGAAAAATCACAATTTTTAGTAGTAAACCTAAGATTACATTCTGGATTCTGAGCCTGTAAATCTTTCAGGCTTTGTTTATACAAGCACTGATTTTTTTTCAATGGAAATTATTTTTTTATTATATACCTGACTAGTAAATATAAGTTAGGGCAAACATAGTTCCCACAAGGCTTACTGTGATGCCTAACAGTGCTTTGAAAGCATTGCTTTTCAGCAGGTTAGGAGATCATGCAGTGTCTTAGGATTAGGAGCTTGACTATTTAGTATTTCTCCAGATGAAACAGCCTTAATAAATATCATATAAAATTACTAAATAAGGGTGATAGGGTGTAATCTGTACCACATTGCATGATTCTTTGTATATTTGCAGAATAGTACTAATCAACTTCTAAAATCAGACTGAAAGATGGATTTTCTCTTGACTAAAAATGACCATTCTTTTCATGGGGTAATTAATATCTTATTGATTGTTATCTTCAGTGCTGTGGACTAAGGAAAAGATGAGTAGAGTAATAAATAAGTCTAAAGAGTTTGTATTGATGCAACATATATTGATGTTGCAAACTGTTAGAATAAGATAGAAGTAATGACTATAGTATCTTTTTTCTAATGACTTGTTCTTTGAAATAGTCGCAGGATACTTTATATTGCTAGAAAATTTGTTTTCCCTTATACAAGAAAAATAAGGAGATACAAGTTTAATGTTCTTCATTACTATCATCAAAATAAATTTCTTAGGAAATGTTAGTTCTGAATGTTTTTTCTCATACTTTCCTCAGCTTAGCAGAAACAAACCAAATGACACCTAATGACACCTGATGTTCTTTTAGCTGTTCCTTTCCCAAAGACATCCAGATTTCAAACAGTGATTAGATATTCCACAATGTACTATCAGTATTTTCATTTATTATTCATGAGTATGCCACTATTGTATTCACTATTCTTATCCTCTATATACATCACTGTTAATTACAATATTACCAGAGTAGTATTGTTGTCTATTACTAACTTGCAAAGAACCTTGAAAAAATAGTTGATCAAATTTATCTGAAGAATACTTTATGGTAAAACAACCGTTTAGTTTACAGATTTTTCTAATGCATCAGTGTACTACAAGAGTAATTGCTCTTATTACTTTAATATAAGAATTAGTATCTAATTTTGAGAGTGTAATGATTCACATTTGTCATGCCCAAGATTTTACATTTATGCCTATTTTGTGGATATTAATAAAATTTTTATGTAGGCCTCCAAAAACCATAGTTTACTAACTGTTTACTTAAGAAGCAATTATTGCCCAACCACCCCAAGGTAACAGCAGTACCTTGCTGCAGTCAAAACTGAAGTTGTTGGCTGTGTTAAAGTCCCATTCTGGAAGAAAACTGAGTTGATTCAGTCTACGCAACTGAGTTTTGTAATCTTTCAGTATTGTCTTCCAGTAGCAAAACAGGTTTTGTGAGAACACGGCCTTAATGAGCTGTACTAATTATAATGTGAGATTTAAAATTCCAGGCATTTGTCTAATCTAGAGAAATAGGTGTGACGAAATGCCTTTAAAAACAACCCAAATACATTAAACCAAGGACAAATAAAATATATTTTTTTTACAGAGAATAAGTATTTCCAACTAGCTAAACAATGTTTTGTTTTCCCCAAGTTGTCATAAGCACGAAAGCTTAATATATTAAAACCACCTTTTTTGTTTATAGAAGGTCTCTGTGAATAGCAGTACTATCATGTCGTAGGATGACAACTGCCCACACAGCAACACAACGGTCTTTGTCCGTGCTGAGTGTGTTATGTCCTTTCAACGCTTAATTGGCTAGCAGGAACAAGCCCAAAATGTGTGTTGTGAGTTATTTATAGTTGGAGAGGATAAAGTCATGTTCCTTGTCTTCCTGCCAAATGTAATGAATGTTTGCATTGGGGTTAGAATTTCTTGGCATGGGTTGTCTCCAGAAAGGTCCAGAATACAGTATTTAGGAGGAAATACTGCTCATGTTTTAAACTAGATCCCAGTTACAGGACCTAGCACTTCTCTGAGTTATGATGTTCTTCTCCAAATATGATAGATTTTTGGTTTCCTAAGGGGAGGGTTTAGAGGCATAATCCCTTAAAAATATTCACTACATGTAAAGAATGTGTTGTTTCTAATTTATTACCTCTATTCACATATATTCTACTTTCATTTCCTGGATGTGCTCATGCTTTGGAAATAGCAGGAGAAATACCAAGATATTTAATGTAACATTTGAAGAACACACATATGGTCCATTAGCTGATCAAGCAAGTTTTCTGTAGTGATGCAGATCATGATGTTCGGGTGTCCTCATTTAGTGCTGTTAAGAAAGCCTGGTTGTAGTCTTCCTCACGCTTAATCTTAATCCTTCTAATCCTTTGACCTTTCCTGCATCAGGTGAGGATGAACTCTCCATGTGCTCCTAGATATTACTGACCTATTTTCCCTAAACCAAACCATCATATATCTGAACTCAGTGTTGGATCACTTCAATAATCACAGAGATCACACTGTCTTCAGTTATTTATGCCTTCTTAAGATATAATTCAGGATAATGCTAACATGTAGGAGGATTATCAAATCATACTTCATTGTATCTTCAATTATAAATTCTTTAGAGAGACCTTTTTCTTAAATCTTCCTGTTTTTATTGTCTGTATGTTTTCTGATTTTACTTGTTACAGGTATTATTCAGTTCTATACTTGTAGCTTTCTTTTATTCTTTTATAATATAGAAGAGAGTGTTAGAGTGTCTCTGTAGAGTCTATTTTAGTATTTGATTCAGCGTTTTATTTTATTTGGTTTTAACCTTTCTCTACTATTGCAATGAAATACTCTAGCACTTACTGGAATGCATTTACTCTTTATTAGGCATATAAAATATAGCTGTTAGAGAAATTCCTATTTTACTGTCTGTTGTTTTTGATACTGTTTTTTCAATCACTGAGTAACTGTAATGATGCAAATGAGTAGGTGCATCAGTCAGTACTTAAGCAAAACTCCTGATAGCACTACTAAAGAGGAACCTGAAGAGTGAACGTTCTCTGGAGTAGTAGGCTGTATTATTTGTCTGAGGCAAACAGTAGAGAACTCTGTAAATGTGTAATTGCGCAGATCTGACATTCTGTTCATCATTGCTTAGAAGCCTATGAATGTGTATACCTGTGAATAACCACCAGTTTTATACATGTTCAAGTGTTATAAATTAGGCTTTAAGGAAATAGGTAACTTTTTTTTTTTCCCCTTACCTCCCTTACTTGCATACCTCAGGTCTATTACTTGCTGCTGCATAGCCCCAGTGGCTCCAAAGGGCTTAACAGATGTTTGATAACATACAGTTTGGCCTACTTAAACACAATAAACTATTGCCTTGCAAAAAGGGTCAAGCAGCAGACAATGTAGTAATGGTCAGCATGGCCCATAAAATAGGACAGCTCTGCTATATCCCTAAATTTTTTAAAGATTTGCTGTCTGATTTAGTCAAATCGGTGTGATGGCTTACTTTCCATATCTCTGAAAAGGGGGGAAATAGTTGCTACCCTCCTATATAAAGTGCACTGAAAGCCATTCTTTGGAAGTTTCATAACTTCATTCCAGCATTGCTGTTCTTTAGTATAAAGGAAATCTAAGTGTGTCCAATGAACTCAATTTGTGCAGACTAAACTTCATGGCTATTCATGTGATTTATTTTTTTGTCATGCCAATGTAAAATCTAATGCAAGTTAGTATTCAGACAACCCCAAATTCAAAATCAGTTTCATGTATGAATGCATGATGCAGTTTGACTAATCAGACACTGAATATATTGATCAAGAGCGGTGTTGCTCAGAAGCTGTAGAACATAGTCAGTGAGTCACAACATACTTGTTACACACCAGGCGCTTTTCAAAATGTATACAATGATTTTGTTTCTTATACATCACAAGAAAAAGAGTGCAACTGCCTATTTTTATATGAAACTTTTCTCTGTTTTTTCCCAGGAGTAACTTCTCTATGATCAGATGTTTGTCAGACCTGCAGTATACACGACTGAATGTTTTCAAAACTATCTTTATAGTTGTAGGCAGGACTAAATCCTTTCAGTCACAAAAATACGATGGGGTAGCGGTGACTGACTTCACGAAATCTTTAGCAGACTTAAACCCACCCTAGAGGAAAGGTACACTGCAAATGTGAGTGAAGAAGTTGCATTACAAATGCAGTTTGCACAGAACACATGAGAAATAGGAGGGCATTTTCTCCGAACAGTACATTCAGGCATTGATTAAGTACTGTCATTTCCAAACTTCACATTCTCCGTAGTTTACCTCAGTTAATTTTCTCAAATAATCTCACACAGTAAGTTGCTAGGTAGCGTAGCCTGAAGAGCTCTTTGTGTGCAAACACTGTGAAGGGCAGGCAAGACACCTCAAACATGGACCAATGTAGGTGAATCTGGATATTTTTATAGTCTACTTGATGATTAATTCATGTTGTAACACATTGGTCAGTCAGTCTTTGGAGCCTTCTTCCTGCAGACTCAAGTCACTGCTCGTTCTTGGATGCTTGTGATTCCTCTTGTCTGCCTTTGATGCTGTCAGCTCAATTGTAAGGTTTCACTGGCCTAGAAAAAGACATGAGGCTTTTGTGCTAAAAGTTCAAGAGCAGAATTAAATTCTATTTTTAATACTGCCTCCGATTTTCCATTGGTGACACAATTTCTCATAGTATGGCAGTCCCAGAGTGTGGCAGTGTTCCAGACTCTGCTTGGAAGGTTTTATTATAGATCCTAACCTATTTACATGCTTTCCCCTAGCTGGAAATTTCAATGTGTGTGTGCACACGTGCGTGCAGGGGGGGCAGTTGTCATACTATTAATACCTAGATAGCACTCTGATTTATTGCAGTAGGTTGGCAGTCATCTGTAGCATTAGAAAATACAAGAGGGAAATTTAAAGAACTACTCAAAGCTGAACAATGTCTAGTGATGATAAATTTTACACTATATTCTTGATCACCTTATTATTAATATCATCAATCTCTCTGTCAAAAGCGATAGTGCATATTACCACTAGGCACAGCCATATTACCAAATGTTGTATTAAATAATTAATCATTGGAGGTATGTTGCCACAGTTTGCTGCTTTCCAGTGTAAGCTTAGAGACTTACTCATTTGTTCCTTTATTTGGAAACAAAAAGCTTCTTATATAAAAATGAGTCAAATGTGCTGATATGCAAGTGGAGGCTATTTAGCATTGAAATCTCATGCTGCTTTCTCTACAAAATAAAATCCATCTTTTAAAAGAACATCCCAAAAATAACAGTTCTGAGAACGATCAGTTTAGGAGCATGAACTCTTTCTGCTGCCAGAACTCTCATCGCAGCTGGCTTTCCCTGCCACTTCAGTATATTTGTTCAGCCCTCTCTACATATTAAGAGGACTTTCAAATGCCACACTACCAGGAAATCCTTAGAAACAGAATGTTACGATAACAATCCTATTTAATTAAAAAAAGGTCAAATGGTACGATGTGCCCCTTTGTTGAAATGGTTATTGTTTATAGCTAAAGAAACTAAACTTAAAGCAAACAATTTAATAGCATTTTTTTGGTTAAAATTCATATAACTTAGTATGAGTAATATTGTGGCAGTTTGTAGCTCTCAATTATCTAATCAGTCATGGAGAAAGTTTACTAATTGTAGAGTCATTTACTCTTCCCAAGTTTGAAGGCTCTCGATGGAATATATTCTATCCAGACCAAGAGCTGTGCTCTGCACAAACCTTTCTTTAGTAACCTCTGCTATTGCACTCTAGAGGTCAATTTAGGTTTTAGTTTAACTATATATACCTTCCTGAAGTACCTTCCTCTGTTTGTGTCCCTCCAGGGATTTTTAGCTAGAAGCTCTCACATCTGTGCTATCTGTGATACTGCTTTTTTTCTTCTAGCTTTTTTCTTGAGTATCAGTATGTAGCAGCCTGTTCATCAAGGATTAATGCCAGCCTTCCACACACATTTACAATTCATAGATTCTCTTTCATAAATGCAGCTCTTAGTGGGCGGTTTTATTAATACCCACTGGATATTAATTAGAACTGGCCATACATAACCAGGTAACATTGGTCATCTGTTTTCCTTCCTGATGAGTCATTTGACTGTACTTCCAAATCAGTATTTGTGTAAGATCACTTGCAATCTAAAAACTGCTCACTGTTATTTACTACTTGCTCTTCATTCTCTGTTGTTGCTCAAACCATATGGCACTGTTTCTTTTTCCTTGACTGGATGCCCACAGAGTTTTAAAAGAGAAAGTGAGAATAGTTGATCAGTCTTTCTTACTGTAAATTAAAAAAAAAATTGTGAAAGCATTAAGGTAATTGGTAGGGCCCATGAATATTTTCACAAATATTCCTTCTCTGCCTGAATTTTCCAGGGTGACATAAGATCTCCTTTACTACCTTTAATTGTATTATTGTGCTTTCTCCTTTAAATATAAATCAATGAATATTTTAAGTTGTCAGTTCTGATCATTGAGCATAGTTTGTGTAGTAAAGATCAAAGCCTTCCAGAATCACGAGTGTATGTCTTACACAGTTTAAATTTCCAACCATAAACATAGGTTTTCAGTCATTTAAAATGTGATCATTGCATCTATTATAAATCCCCAAGATCTTTGGTTTCCCTACTGGATATTCAGCAGAGTCATACAGGAAAAAGTGATAAAGGATAAACCACACATTACCAAAACCTTTCAAACTTTCCAAAGCCCTACTCTGTATGAAACTACGTCTAAGCACAAAAGTATGGTAAAATCCCTGAAATCATGAAAAATGGTAGAAGTCTGCCCATGCTATTTACAAACTTTAAGAATCTATAAAGAGGCTCAACCTCAGTACAGCGCTGTACAGTACCAGTACACAGCAAAGTTTAAGAAATCTTACCATAGAGGAATGTAATTGGACACAATTTAACCTTTTAATCACAACTCCTTTGAAAATGTTTTACACATTAATGAATGCTTCAAAACTTGTTAGCATTTACTAGTTCTAAATATTTTTGATGTTTATTTGAATGGATTTACTCCTGTCTCAGTTAGCTTAAGATCCATGCACTGGACAGCTTTCTAGGACATAAAAAATGTTCCGTAATGAATGTCTGAAATGTAATCCTGCATGTAAGTAGATCCTAGCTGAGTTCAGTGGTGAGGCAGTTAGGATTTCTAGTGCCCTGGAAGTACTTTTAACTGCTTTGGTTTCTGTAACAAGGTAGCAAACAAATCAATTACAGGCTGCAGTAATAGTTTGGATAACTTAGCTATTATCTCACTCCAGACAAAGTCAGTAAGCACTGGGGGAGTTCAACACTGAAGGCCTTAAAATTTCTGGGAAAATATCTTGCTGGAGAGCTATGTCATCATAAACTCATTTGCTCTTAAGGCTTAGTGATATGGTCAACAGCTATGCCCATTTGCAATAAAGACAGGCCACAGTTAGCTTTTGTATTTCAAGTAACTCAAAGTTCAGGCAAGCTTAGAGCACGCACAACGATGCAGCCTATAATAAAGATACGGGTGAAATGCTAAGTTTACAACAAATTTATATGTGGAGTAAAGATGTATTTGGAATCTCCCTCTCCTAATATTTGGTAGTCTTCACATCTAGCAGTTTAATATAAGGCCACCTTTAATTTTAAGTTGTGGATTCCCTGCATTTCTCAAAGTGAGACTTTTGCCCAAGTATTGCATTGCTCAGTTGGTAGTGATTACCTGGGAGCAAGCAAGAGAACAGAGAGTTCAACATGAGGTCTGATGCTGAGTAGGTAACTGGCTGAAGGGGGGGGGGCTCCACCTTGCTCTCTCCAGTGTTAAATCTCATCTTTCTTTATGTAAAGCAGCTTTTGTAGTTTTATCTTGAAGTCATTTGAACTGCCTGTTGCAGAAATGTCGTATTTTCCATCTTCAAAAAATGAGTTTCTCCCCCTTCCAAGTATACTGTTTTATACTTATCCCTTTTCACATTTTCCAATGATGTGAGAAGCTTAAATATAACCTCTTTATACTCCTACCCAAATTTCAGTTACCATCTCTTTGGCTGGGTGGTTCATGACCTTTACAGCTCAGAAATCTTCTCTGGATAATTCAGAATTGTCAGTTATGATCTCTTCTGTTCCAGATCTAATCACCTGGAAGGATTTCCCCCCCTCCCCCAGTAACTGAGACGACTTATTTCAGTTGGTCTTGGGATTAGAAGTGCATCCTCTGTTAACTTGCTTTTAGTAAGAGCCAGTGTATTCCCTGCCACACCGGGGCCCCGAGAGTCTACACTGACATTGCATGTAACCACAGGTAAACAGTGCTTTTCCCCTAAAATACATGGTATTTCAAGGGAAAGGTGGAAGAGCTATTGGTTGTATGTACTGCATGTGCTGTGGTCAGCTGCACAGTTTACAAATGCTGCAAAGTAATTCACTCCCGAGCAATCTGTAGATAAGCTT
The DNA here is from genome assembly GCF_003343005.1 of Rhea americana. Lineage (NCBI taxonomy): Eukaryota > Metazoa > Chordata > Aves > Rheiformes > Rheidae > Rhea > Rhea americana. The sequence continues at coordinate 3,234,313 of NW_028185483.1, forward strand.
TCGTGCAGACTGCTGCCATTAATTTTTAAATCCTACTATCCTATTCATGTATTTTGCAGTACAGATCTATGGGCTCTTCAGATCCAAGGGCTTGTGCGAGAGGATCACCGGACCTGCATGTAGGGTGGAAAATGAACCAAGCCCTTCTGGCCTTGGTGGTTGCCACCAACGTGGGACAACCATACAAGCTGCTTTAATCAAATCTTTCTTCTGAGCCTTGAAACCTTGTTTAAAACCTTAACAGTAACTCTAGAGTTCTTGCAACAGCGCTGGACCTGAAAAAATGATGAATGCATCTAAAAAGGCTGAAGACTCTCCGCAAGGTGCCAGGGTATGGCCCAGCTCTGCAGCCCGTGGCCTCACCGCTGTCCTACACCCCGCGCTGGAGCTGCTCCTGACCCTTCAGAGCCGAGATCTGAGGCGGTAATGTGCACTCGCTCCTTCCCACAGTGCAAATGTAAGCATCCCCCTGGCTCCTACAGCCCAAATTCACGATGACTCTTCATGGAAGGCCTTAAAAGTTATGTTGATTTTATATATATATATAAAAAAGTAAGTTACTAACATCTGAAAGGGGGGGCTCGCTGAAAAGACCTACTACTGTGTAACGAAGCTGCAGCCAAAACAAGGTAACAGTTCATGTTTTTGCACCTAAGGCAAAATTAACTTTTTACATGGTCTCTAAATCACTACAGTTCCCCCTCATAGAGGGAGCTGCTATCAACGCAGTGAAAATATCGGCAAAGATAATTAACCTCGCTTTCAGTGCCGGTAAAGGCCTGAGGAGACCGCGGTCCGCCCGCCAACGGCGCCCGCCCCGGCACGCCCCCGCCCCCGCCCCCCGCGCCAGTTC